>NC_142769.1:35524460-35831575 GCF_988280905.1 Pimephales promelas
GTCCGCAGCCGCATTTTTGTTGCGGCCCCCCGGGGAGCAATTGGAGGTTAGGTGCCTTGCTCAAGGGCACCTCAGTTGTGGGTAACAAGAGTGAAAGAGATCTCTGTTCATTTACTCATCTAACCTACATTTTCTGCTGGTACTGAGCAAGCGTGCTGCACAAGCCCTGAAAAGTAAAGACAAAACGTCTTGATGGCCCCCACATGCCCAGTCCTAGTATAGGTCATAAACCCCGCCTCCCCATGCTATTAAACGGCACGTGAGACCAACTAAACAATTAAATTATACTTCAAATACTGTCTTTCCAAAGATGATTTCTGTCATTTACTGTAGTTTTTAATCACGCTGATGTAATTTCAAGTGTTTGTTTTTAAAATAAGTTTGTTTTTAGTTCGTTTTTTGATGCGGTGATGTCATGATTGACAGCTGTGATTGACAGGTTCTCTGAGCGAGAAGTAGTCACTGAAGCACCAACAGACTTTTTCAGGGATTTTCGGAGGACTGCAGAGATTGGAGCGTTAAAAGTAATATCTTAATTTCTATAATTCACAAAAAAAAAAATTGCAGGAGCGTGTGCTTGCGACTGATTCTGCGAGAGTGAGGACGGGGCCTTGATTTTGCAGCTTTACTTCCTGCTCACTACTGCGCATGACTGGTCCCGAAATCGCTACTGCGCAGACTCAAGTTCCAAGATGTCAGCACCATATCGGGATACTGGCGGCTTCACTTCTCACACATGGAAGAGAACGAAGGGGCTCTCTCTCTTTTTTTTTTACAGTCTATGGTACTGAGACTCGAACCTCCGAATTTCAGGTTAGAAGTAACCAATGTAAAAGTACTCTCAAACCATGAGGCCACAACTGCCCCCATGTGAAAGTAATGATGCAACTTCATGCAAATTATGATTATGCAACCATGGTCTGCTCACCTGATAAGCAAAGGCTTGTGGCGAGTTATCGATAATTATAGTCTTGGACAAATCCCGTCCAAGGATATTCAGATCCTTAATGTAGTTTCCTTGCACACAAACACAGTGCTCACGAAATAATCGGTGCCTAGAACATGTTGGAAACACACACAGAGAGAAGAATGAAATAAATCTCCAGGACTAGAATCAATAATGCAGTTGAAGCAAAGGGTTGACACCTAAGGATGGTGTGGAGTTTACATGTGTCAGAGACCAAAGATCTCCATCTACCGCAATCCCTCAATTCCTCATTGTAACCAAATACTACAGAGAAACTCTGCACAGCAATGACCAAGCTGGGGCAGGGTTACTGAAAAACTGACACCCTGCCTAAATTTACATTTACTCTAATGACAAAATCTGAAAGAATTTCTAAAAGAAACAGAGGCAAACAAAGAGACAACTTGGTTTTACTTTTAACACTGTCGAGGAAAGAGTCTTCAAAATTATTACAATAAGGTAAAACAAAAAGAAGTCCACAGACCGCACCAGCTGTTTCCTCGGATCGAGAATGTTCAGCAACTTGTCTGCATAAACTTTCTTCGAGGCAGTGAAGAGAATGATCTACAAAAAAAAAGTCAACAGTCAGTCAATTATGAGAAACAGATGTCAACCCAAGCGAGGGTAAAACATTTCCATGTAACATCATTTATTTGGAGAAAAAGGATGAGATGTAATGTGGAGTAAAATGGATGAAGGCTTACCTCATAAATCTGAGACATGCGTTCAAGGAACTCTCTGAAAAATGGCCTCAATCGCACATAAACCTAACAGAAATTGTGAATTAGAATTTAGCCCCTAAGAACACAGGGTTTTAGCCCGCTAAAAAGAAGAAGAAGAAAAAACTCCTACAAAGTAATACAAATTTCAGATCACTTAACACAAGACAATAGACAAAGGACTCCCAGCTAGTTAGGTTCATTAAAAAATGGCTCTAGAGGCCCCTCTAGTGGTATGTTACTGACAAACAATGTAGACAGCTTGGATATCTTATCTACCTGATATATGACGTCTTGGAAGAGGACAGGAAAGGTTAGTGCTGCATCATCCAGCTCATTCAAGCTACAATGGACAAGGGTTTCATCCTGTAGAAAGAAAACAATTAATGATATCTATGCCAAAATGAATCCCTTGTAATAGGAGCTATTCCTCTGTGGTGTTTAAGACTGACCAGGTCAAGCACCAGGGAGAACTCAGGAGTGCTGCGAGTCTTCAGAGGGAGTGCGGGTTTGCGAGTTAGCTGCTCGTCCGTTAGCGGAGGTACATGTTTGATGAAAAAATACCTGAAAAATATATTAACATCAATGTTTGCATGTTTGAGACAAACACTTCTGAGATATCTTTTTTTCTCTCTGAGAGGGTTTCCAAATTGCCTAAAAACAAAAGCAATATTTAACTGTAATATTATTAATAAACATTCCACTTGTATGAGGGCTCAACAATATAGATCTTGTGGGGCCACATCTCACATTTGTTTATCTTGTACTTGCCGTTTTACTTCCTGTGCATTTAAAAATTTGTCACTGATTTTTGTTGTTGTTATAAATTAAATATTGTTCAATGTAACATTATAGAATGGAATAATCATTACTAACAAACAGTGTTGGGTAAGTTACTCTAAAACAGTAATCAATTACTAGTTATCAATTACCTTTTCAACAGTGTAATTAGATTACTGCACTAATTACTCTCTCTAAAAAGTATTTAATTACTAATTACTTTCAAAATCCCATATCAATCTCTACCAGCTGAATAATACACAGATAGACATGAATCTGTTTTAATTCTTTCAAATAAATACTATAAAATGGCACTAATTATGACAACGGTGGAGAAGGTTACATTATAAAAACATACTTTTTAACATCAGACAACACAATATTGTTTTATGTCTGATCTCATGACATTTCACACTTTTTTCATACATATTTTACAATAATTCATTCGAATTTGTACGAGTGTGGTCGTACGATTTAGACACCTCATAAAATGCATACGAATCGCTGTGAGATCGGATTGATCTCTATACACAGTATTTACCTCAATTACATTAGAAGTAGGGTTGCAACGGTATGAGATTTTCACGGTATGATAATCGTCTCAGAAAATATCACGGTTTCACGG
Source organism: Pimephales promelas (assembly GCF_988280905.1). NCBI lineage: Eukaryota > Metazoa > Chordata > Actinopteri > Cypriniformes > Leuciscidae > Pimephales > Pimephales promelas. The sequence continues at coordinate 35,527,552 of NC_142769.1, forward strand.
TTTCACGGTATACGATATTAAAACTATCATTATTATAATCAGCATCAGCTACAATGGCCCTTAAATGAATAAAAACAGATATTGTTTTTGGTTGAACATGGTTTATTGTAACAAAGGTTTTTTCAATAGAGTCTTTATGAAATGTATATTTATTTCCTCAGAAATTCTGGGTTGTCTGAAATAACTGATCTGGATTCTGTGATTGAATACAAAATGTATTTTTGAGAATGCAATCAGATCAAATGTAACAACTTTAGTTTGTCTACACAAGAGAAGTTTAATAAATTAAAACATGGACAAAAAAACTATACACAATAGTAATATATTTTAATCATAGGCTAAACCAAACTTTTTTTTTCCAGGTTGTAGGGGAGAGCGGGGCACAACCTAACGCTTTTTGCTTTTGGCTCAATTAATTAAAAAATAATTAGGTTAGATTAATACTTTTTTTACACAAGCAACATGCACATCTCTGCTACAAATGAACACTTAAAGTTTTTTTCTAGGACCTACCATTTTCGTACAGTTGGACTGAAAGTGACAGAAGTGCAAATGTTACAACTTACCCCATATGCGGGGTTAATTGTAACAGAGAGAGGGGTTAGTTGTAACACTTGTGTGTAACACACATAATTCAGTACTATTTTATTTGTATAGTTTGATATTGTTTGTGCATCTGTATAGACAGATATCCATCCCTCATCCAATCCTCCTTCTATTATGGATCAATATCATGGATAGAGACATAGAAAAGGGCTGCATAGTTTTGCAATAAATAATAATAAATAAAATTATAAATATTGTAATTGCAATTAAATTAGATTTGTGTGTGGCAGCTGCATGATGTACAATTATTATTATTATTAATAATAACAGTAATGATAATACAAATTAGCTTAAAATAAAAATTTAAAGGGTTTATTACATTAATAACAGGCCATATTTTTTAATAAATAAACAAGTTATCATTCATAGAACACTAAATTTTAAACATTTTAAATCCCAACATTGTTTGTGAACGTCTAACAAAGTTAAATGTATACTCAAACCTGAAAAGTTGTGTGGCTCCGTTTTCATTTGATTATTATTGTACACTTGGAGGCTTAGTTGTACCACTCTGTTAGAATTAACCCCGCTGTGTATTACATATTTTAAACCTAGCTAACAGTCGCTAGGAATTGCTGACATGTTTCAAAACGGTGCTATGTTTGAGCCAACAAGACGGTGATTAAGGCAATATAAAGTTAGATTTGGAAACGTATACACCCAACTCAGAAACCGAAAAAAACCTATGATGAAAAAAATTACTTTCATGTTGTCAAAACACTCTTTGTCCAGTATCTTCACGAAATATAATCAAAACTTTCCGCAAATTCGCGGGAGACCGTCTTCTGGCAGCAAGAGAAAAATAGCGGAAAGACAGCCTGCTTGATCCTGACGAACTGCGTAAACGGTCCGTGTTACATTTAACCCCGCGTTAACACCTACTGAACACCTATGAGTTTCAGTCAGTGTATTTGATGATTATTCTTTAAAAAAATAATTATAAAGTGCACATTAAGTGTTCTCTGTCTAGATATGTTCATGTGTTCACGTCTTCGTAGTGGCTGAGACAGCTTTAAAAACCATGAGCGTCATGCGTACTTGAGTGTGTACTAGATCTACTAGACGAAACGGCGCTGCTCATTCAGAGACACGCTGAAGGGGCTTGCACACCAGTCTTTTTGCGTTGTATATTCACAGACACGCACATCGCGATTTGATTTAGGCTACTGCATAGCTATATTTTGCTTTATTTATCCATCTATCTTTTTAAATCGCACATTTTACGTGGCATCTGTTTTGTAACGCAAAAAGACGCATGTGTGCGTCTTTTTGACAGACCGGGATTCCCTCAGCATGACAGAAATAATATGGCCTTAAGTTATAAAAGTTATGAATAACCTTTATCTTCACGGAGGGATGGTGTTCCTAAATATGGGAGAACATGTTCGACGTGTTTACTCCTTTTGCAGCCACTCTTCGTCCACATATCTTGCAAACTGGATATCCATCTTCAAGGACAACATCACGATCGTTTTTCGGATACAAGTTACAAAATATTCCCATACTGCAGATTTTATTTATTTTTTTTGGCGGGAGATAGAGATTCGCAGCCTCAGTCTCGGACATTTTCAGCGCTGTACGGATATGGAGTAAGCAGTCAAGCTGAAAGAAGTTGCATGCAGCAGTGCAGGTGAATTCTGTTTTTTTTTTTTACCGCAGATAAGCAAATGTGAACGATATGATAATCGTACATGTCAATATCGTGATAAACCGCCATACCGGTATACCGTTACAACCCTAATTAGAAGTAACTGTAATTAAATTACAGATAAATGAAGAGTAATCCCTTACTTCACATTTAAGGGAAAAGTAATTAAATTACAGTTACTAATTACTTAGTAATTAGTTACACCCAACACTGCTAACAAACAGGGGGAGCAAAAATCTGAACTACTGGCTTGCCCGGGAAAGCAGAAAAGAAAATCCTTATTGTGAAGCTCTGAGCAAAAAGCACAGTCTCAGTAAATTTGAACTCACGGGTCAAACACTTCCCACTCCTCCTCATATGATCCTTCAGCTGGGACAGTAATAGAGGTGTCCACATACCCCACTGTTGCAGGAGAGCCAGGAGCTGAGATAAAACAGGACAAAGAAAATATAATGTTACAAATATATTCTTGCCTGTGTAAATATACACAAGGCTGGGGACGGTAAGATTTTTTAATTGTTTTTGAAATGTCTCTTATGCATACCAAGGCTGCTATTATTTGATCACAAATGCAGCAAGAAAGTAATAATGTTAAATATTATTACAATTTAAAATGTTACACGTTTTCTATTTTAATATATTTTAAAACATAAGCTGAACTTTCAACATCATTACTCGTCTTCAGCATCATATGATCAGAAATCATTCTAATATGATGATTTGATGCTCAAGAAACATTTCCTACTACGTCTTGTATGTTGACAATGTTGCAGCTTCATATTTTTGTGAAATGGTGACGATTATTTTTCAGGATTCTTTGATAAATACAAAGTACAAATGAACAGCATTTATTTAAAATAGAAATCTTTTTTTAGCATTATAATGTGTAATCGCTGCTAAATAAAAGTATCCATTTCTTATAAAATAAAAAACCTTATGGGACTGGGAGTGTATAATGTGTTCCCCTAAAGAGAAGTCAAACAATGTCATGTATTTCACACCTGTAAGAGGCGGCAGGTCAGAGTGGGGGGTGTTTTCACTCTCCTCTGCAGGTGTGTGAGTGGAGGATGGAGGTCTAAAGGCAGATGGCATGGCACTGGTATAGAGAGGGACACTTAGGGGCTCTCTAGATGTGGCAGTACTGGTAGGCATCTCTTCTACTTGCTCCATTTCTAGTTGCTTCACAATCTCTTCCGCCTCTACCGCCTGGCCTGGGGAATCCGAGGCTGACATGACAAGACAGGGTGTAGGTAAGGAGAAGGAAGGGTGAAAAAACATGCTGGGTTAGGCAATGTATTATTAATCTGCATTAAGTTGCAACAGTGTTTTTTTTTTTTTTTTAAATTCACAATCATCGAAATAAACATTATCTGGAATCCAAAATAACCTTTTGATATTCCCAATTGTGGAAACATACCAAACATTCACTACTGCAATTTAGTATGATTGCATTCATATCAGCAGGAGCTCACATGAATCGTACCCCAGGCCGCCCTTTTTAAGGAGACACGGGTACGGTTCGTGGGTGCACACCCGAGTTTGGAAAACAGCATTCACATCATCCAGACAAACAGAACTCTGACACCAATCAAACCCAGGTGCGCACCAAAAGTGCTAGTGTGAAAGCACCCTTAATTTCACACAAGTTGTCCTCCTGATGGGGAACCAATTTCCCTCAGGACCCAAAAGTTTCACCATGTTTTTTTTTTTTGTTCAGTAATAGTATTAACATTTTAGGCTAAACTTTCTCTCATGAACTGCTCTTTTGCGAAATGTAAATAGATATGTGTTTTTGTGATCATAGAAATACAAAGTAGCAACTCCACAGATTCTGCAAATCTGGTCACACTATCTTTTAAACATTTTGGTAAGTTTTTTTATTATAGGAATTAATCCTATATACATAAAAAGACACCTTCATTTGAAGGTGAAGAAATGTTTTATGAGTCAAGTTCATTTAAAGAAAAAAAAAAACATGCGCACGCATACACCGAACACCACATGTACACTTGAACGATATTCTAAAATTAATAGTTGTTGGAGCATAAATGTTAATGCAGTAATGTCGCCAGAGGGAGAATCTATTTATTATTATCATTCAAATAATTTTCCATCCATTATGTCCAGAATATCTGGAACATCACATCTTTAGTGTTCGGTTCAGAGTTTCTTACCATTTTTATTTGCTGGTGAGAAGAAGTTGAAGACAGGAGAGAAGATGGTTCCAAGCAGGGTGGTGCGGGGTGGACTGTTCACAACCTCCTCAGGGTCCTCCAACTTCCCATTAGGCTTGACAGGCTTACTCGTGTCATGGTTAGTGGTTTCTATAAAACAAAGTTCAAAGAGAAAAACAAATTCACAAAAAAATAGCATAACCAAATTGCAAATTCATTTAAATGCCGAACTGCATATGTTGTTTGGGCAATAAACTATGATGACTATTGCTGTACATAGGAGTGTATGCCATTGGCAGGTGTGCGCAACCATGTTCTTGTCACATATAATCCATGTCAAGCACACAGACAGGTTTGATACTTCCAAAAGCCCTCATTTATGATAATATGGACAGTTTAAGGCATTACACTGAACAACCAACATCAAACAAATATACACAGATGCAAATATGTTTGTGTTAGAAGTGTCACAATATACCAGTATTGATGATAACCATGATAGGGTTGTCACAATATCAAAATTCCAGTAGTCGGTATTTAAGTACCAATTTAAGTACCACAGCAAAATCTGTTGGAACTATTTTACTTAAATATTTGAAAACTAAAAATGATTTGAAATAATAATTCGATTTAATAAGTTTATTATTTATGATGTTAATTATTAAAAGTAAATTTAACTGCAGCTCACAAGTACAGTGACTCACCACCATTGACGGAGCTTCTTCGACGGGCCCTGTAGATGCTTTTCCTTTGCAGGTCATTGTTCCTTTGTGGGGTGGAGGTGATCAGCTCGCAGCTCAGACGATTCCTCTTTGCTGGGTTGTCCTGCTCCACCTGTTAAACACCACCAAGCAATCACACAGGCATGAGTTTCTAGATTTGAAACACTTTAGTCTTGTGAGGAAGACACGATAGTGAGTCTTTTCGAGGAAGCTGGGGGACACTTGAACAGGACTTTCAGAGGAACAAAATATCAAAGTTATAGGCACTACATGATTAGGCTAGAAATGATTAAAACCCTATTATAAATATTATATTAAAAATCAAACTCCAATTAATCACGAACTGCTTCAAAAGACATGGGGTCTTTGAATGTTGTTGTGGACAATGGGGGTGTGATATAGAACCCAAAGAAGTGAATCTAATATCTTAAACTTACTGGACATAATGTGAATGTGAACCCCTGGTTCTTCTGCCGCAGGATGCATGCCAGTTAAAGCCAGCCCTACCTACTGTCATTATGTGAGCGCTGTGGAACCACAGCTAAAATTAGAACAGGACTGAGCTCCTCAGACAAGCAAAGGCATTCCACCACGCATTTCTGGGGGGAATATGATACCAGGTCTTGCTTGCATTCCATTATAGTACATTCTGGGCCACGATCATCAAAACCAAGAAAAGAGCTGTAGAGGTCTGGGACTGCCATACTCAATGAGCCCATAATAAACAACAGGGAGAGGGTGCTAGAGGCTCACCTTGATGGAACTTCCATGGATGAACTTCTTGATGCTGGAGAGAAGACCCTTGCTTTCACCTGAGCACTCCTCCATCTCGTCATGCTTTCGCTTGGTCCGGGCCGGGCCGGGCCTGCGGGCGAGGTTTGGCTGCTGAGAAGCCTTGCGCATTCTCAGCCTCATTTTGTTTAGAGTTACATGTAAGACTGAGGAGAGAGAGAGAGAGAGAAAAGACAATACAGAGAAGCTCATAAAAAAGGTACCACAAGAAAACAAAACTACAGAGAAAGAGAGTAACACAGGAGGAAATCACTACGTTTAACAACGACCTTGTCTAACTTTGCTCGCTGATTCTCGCACGCAGGTTAATCAATCACACTTTTAGTTGGTTTTGACGGAGTTATTATGGCTCTTTGCTCAGTTTTTTAAAAGTGCAAAACGTCAGCCAAGATCGCTAGCCACAGACATCTGAATGTATTCAAGACCCTGAGAGACACATCATTCAGTTGAAGCATCTCCATAGCGAGGCACTCTCCACTACAAGCAAATTATTTCCTACATACAGAAGAATTCTGAATGAACATACTTTTAATTAACAGGAAATCTGTGTGATTCCTTAACACAAGATTACAGATTAAGACAAACATTGAATTAAACCAGTTTTGCTCATCCAAAAATGAACATTCTGTTATCCTTTAGTCACCCTCATGCCATTACAAACCTGACTTACTTTCTTCTGTAGAACATAAGAGAAGATATTTTGAACAATGTTTCAGTTGTTAATAAATAAATAAATATACGGGACCCAGTTGACTTTCATTGTATCGACCAAAATAATAATAATAATTCTTATCATACAGGTTTGGAATGGCATGAGGGTGAGTAAATGACAATGTTCATTTTTGGATGAACTATACCTTTAAGGCCTACTTGAAGTTTGGCAAAAGTTGGCAAAATGTCACCATCTTTTTTACTCATATTTTTCTGTTGCTGGATAAGTCACTAGAAAAGAAAAAGAACTAGAGGATTTTGCAGATCAACAGAGAGCAGCAGTTTTCTTACAAGACAAAAAAAAGGAAGAAAAAAAGAGAGATGAAAAAAAGTAGAGGGAAAAAAAGTTAATATTTTCCTGATGTGGAGGAAGTGTCCCTCTTTTCTTTAAAGGAAACCCTGTACATCAAGGGGGTAAAAAATAATCCTGAAATTAACTTTAGTGCTTGGTCGTGTGTCCCCCTCCACAAAGCATGCTTGTGCAACAGCCGTTGTGTGCACCAGCATTTGTGACCTGTCAGGCTTTACGCCAGCCCTGACTGTACCTTCGCAATAAAGAAATTTAAGTCACATTAAATTTAAAATGAGGAAACACAGAAAAGAGATTTTTACAAGAGGCAAACAGAGTTTGTTCTGTAACAGCAGCATCGTGTAGTTAGCCAGAGAAGCAACGAGATGACAATGAAACATACTGCAAGCACAGAAGAGACAGGAGAGGAATGGCGAAAAGTAGAAAGAAAAGGGTACAGCTAGTAATACATCTCAGCTTTTTCCTTAACCACCAAAATGGTGACTCATGCACTGCCTCAAACAGACATCATGCCAAGACAACTACCTCACAACACTGAGGAGCTAAAGCCTTTCTTCTACAAGAACCGAAACGGTGAGAATCAACAGTCTTCAGCAGCCCAGTAAGAGTCAATGAATCTTGCTTAAAGCCAAATTCCTGGTTTAATTAAAATCAGTAGACATTAAACACCATTAGTAGCATGAAGTAGTTTAAATTACGTATGATATGAAAATGCCAACAATTACTCCTTTGACCCCTTCTGACCTAGGCTGGTCCATTACAATCACTTATATATACACACACACACACACACACACACACACACACACACTACGTTGGTTTTTGCCATGTGACGTACAACATTCTCATTTTGCAATAATTGCTGAAGCTTTTATCACGGTATCGGTATACTAGTAGGGCGGCACGATATTGGAATTGGAAACAACTGACATTAGATAATTTTGCTTTTCTGCGATATACATTGCAATTTGCAAACAAATCCACTTCCACCAGATAATTTGAATAGCTCTATTTGTAAAGAATTAATAATCCTAGGTTGATTGAGGTAATTTTGTAGGGCAGTGTGCATATGCATAAAAAAATAAGCAGTGCTTAATGTTGTTTGGGTAAATTAACTGCATTTAGGTATTCGATATTATTGCGATATTTGGGCCACGATTCAATATTATTGTGATTCTTAACATATTGTGATACAGCAAGTATTGCGATTCTGTGATATATTGCGATTCATGTCCCCCATTTTATTCAAAGGCATTACAAAAAATGAGGAAAATAAGACTGCTCAACTCACCTCAAATGTCACATTTAATTCTGTGAACATTATCTTCTACACATTAACTGAGGTGCAAAAAATTGTCACTGAACATTCAGGACACAAGACCTTATTACAGGACAGGAAATAATTATTCTCTGAATAGGAGACCTCTCACATGAATGGTGAGCTCCCAGCACATAACTTAAAATTATTTTTATTCCAATAGAGTAACAAAGCAGACTTAATAGAGTAACATAAACTTGGAAATATAATCATATAAATAATGTCAAGGTCTTTACCATTTGCTGTTGAAAACCGAAATTTACCCACACTTTCGATTTGAAAGAAGGCGAAGCGTCGTGTAATGGTGAAGCCATTTTCATTTGAATTTGTTGAATTCACACCAACAAAGCACCGCAACAAGCGGCACCTTGTGGATGTAAACACAGAGAAAACCAATGGAGAAAACAGAAAGTAAAACAGATAACTTTATAATTAAATACTGCAATACTTGGCGCCAGTGCTGCACGAAATAATCATATTGCAATCGAAATCACGCCGTCAAACCTTTGCAGTTATAGGATGCAAAATTATGTGATTTTATATGAAATAAACAAATTAGGTCTGTTAACGTAGCATCTGTTCATTTTCTGTGTTAACTCTTTTGTGGTGTTACATGTATGTCTAAGTTACATGATAGTGTTACACGATCCTGCTCTTATTCATGCAAACGCTTAAACCATTCATGCGCGACAAAACAAAAAAGATTGCGTTGACTGTGACACACACAAACACACAGAGAAAGACAGGTGACAGTTTTGTGTGTGCGCACAAGACGGCACACCAGGTTCTCTTCCGCGCTTAAACGAACAAGAACACACACAATTATGCCAAAATGTATTGTAGAGTATCTAAATAACATAAGAGCATTCTTATGATGACCGTCAAGAATTGTGACTCATGAGAGAATCAGGCGCGTGATCTGTGTCTCTGTCAGCAGCGGCTGCTCTTAAAGGGACAGTACACAGTAGCCACTACTTATCTCTGTCATTAAAGTTAATCAAAGAACAAATAGAACAGAGAAAAACACTCACTGCTCTTGACTAAAGAATTTTTGTAATTTTAATAAGGATTATTCAATTTATAATGTTTGCAGTGCAGACAATTCCTGTAATATAGCATTAGCACCAGAACACTGCTGTATACCCTTGGCCTTGCAGTGGTCACTGCTTAGAAGTGCAACATTGTAAAGAGCCCGTCTGAACTGACCATCAGCGCGCAATGCGCGTGACGTGTACGTTTGTTAATGCGAAAAAAGTGTCTGGAGGAAAAACATTGTAGCCGGAGCTGCTTTTCTTAAATTGTTTTCTTATAACAAAAAGAACTTAACATTTAAATACAGTAGCTGGGATTCCATCCAAACGTGAAGCGAATCTTTTCAAATTTGCAAAAAAGTTTCCATCATATTGTTTAAGCGCATGACGGTGGTATTAGTAAGCAACAAAAAATAAAACACCATCAGCGGAAACAGTAGTGATATGTCGTTTGGCTCCTTCCAGTAAACGGTGAGACTCGGTTCCCGTCTGAGAGCCATTTTCCCTTTTTGTATATTAATACAAGACAGAAAATTTTCACTACACTGCTCAGTCACATAATCTAGTCACTCACTGAATGTTATTTTAATGTATATGTGCGTGTGAACACATGTGATGATTGTTTACATATCGGCATGTTGTCATTAATTTTACTCTATCCTATTCCTATATTTTGTATTTTACTTTTATATTTTACTTGAGCTGCTGTAACAAAGGAATTTCCCCAGTGTGGGATCAATAAAGTCTATCTAATTAATTACCCCGCTGCTCTCGAATCGTCGCCCATACAGTAGGAAACACATTAACAAAACATGGAGTGTGGGTGGTCAATCAGTGTGGATGATCATAATTAAGCGGGTGGCCGTGGGTTGTCTACATGTAGGGTGTCTAAAAACCAGAAGGTTGGTGGATCAATCCCCGATTCTACCTGACCAAGTGTTCAGGTGTCCATGAGCAAGACACTGAACCCCAGATACTCCCGACGAGCTGGATGGCGTCTTGCATGGGATGAATGAAAGTGTAGAAACATGTAGAGCGCTTTGGTGGCCATTGGGTCTGTGAAAGCGCTACATAAATGCAGTCCATTTACCATCGAGTCAGAAAACAAGATGCTAATGAAGTAGCATTTGGATGCTTTTTAATAATAGACTAAAATAAAAGCAGCATGTAGAATTTCGAAGATAAAACTATCATATCAAGCAGGGACTAAAAAACCTTTAACAAATCTGGCATTAGACATGACTTGAACTACTGCCTCTAGTCTCCAAGAATTTGTGTTGCAAGTGCCAGAGTGGCACACCTGAAATAAATGCACTATAAGTACTGCTTGATTCTGTCTGTTTGTTACCAACACCCTGATGAAGGCCAGTGGGCCGATACGCATTGGTGTTTTTTTTAATGGTGTAGCCCTCGACTAACAATAATAAAGGCTTTTATAACTTTCGTAACCTACTCAGTGCCTGGACTTGCATTTTTTTCCCAATTTTTATGAACATTTGATTTAACCCTTCCAAGAGCACAGAGGATACAAGGGACACCAGCAGCGCTCCAGCTTCCTTTTGTTTAACCGCATAAATGTGTTTCGTTTTAAGTGTGATTTGCTAGGAATGGTTTTATTTTGGATAAAATGTTCAATACACGTGTATTAGTATTTGATAAGTGTAATAGTGTTTTACATTAGCCTATGTGTGTGTTTTTTTTTACTTCTTATTACAGAAGTGAGCCAAATTATCCAGTTCCCTAAATGAGCAGGAATTCCCATCATGAACAGCTGATTTACTCTGGCTCTGCCCTCCTACGTACTTCCGCTCAATTTTAATTTTCCTTCAGTACTACGTCTGGGTTTGCTGTATATTCTTGGGTTTTCTCCAATCAATTTTTTACAGGTCCAATCAGCGAGCAGAGGGAGTGGCTGAGAATGATGACATTGAGGTGCGCTAGTTTGAGTTGTACATACTGTATATGTCACGACCAAACGTTAGCAGTTGGTTATGGCAGATCCAGAGATTGACTCTGCTGAAGTTTAAAACTATTGATTCTGCCCAGAGTACCCACCTTCAAGTAAGTTAAAAGTCAATAAGGAGTGGCCAGACTCTGAAAATTAAATGTGTACGAGAGTCTGGTAGGACCAGGCTACAGCCGATTAGCTACGAGAGTTTAAAGTTCGCTACGTCACAATTTATTTGTTTACATCTCCCGTTATTCATTTCAACTTTTTTTTTTTTGCAAATTAAGTTTTTATCCCCTGAAATTTGGCATTTCCAACTTTCCATCACTCGTTTCTGATGAGATACTTTAAAATGCACATAAAAACAGGGTGATGGAACCATAGCTAATAAAGCTATACACAAAAAGATATAAAAGTAATCAAATGTTTTAAACAGAATAAAGTGCAAAAGAATTATAAAACAATAGGTAACACTTTACAATAAGGTCTCGGTAGTTAACATTAAAGCATTGCATGTTCATTATTGTGATATCGTATTACAGACGTATAGCACCAACACGTCTAGTTGGTCTGAAACAAAAAAACAACAACAAAAAAGCATTGACACACTGGCAGCAAATCCAAGGCTACTGACATATGTCCAAGAAATGACTCTGACATATATTAAAATTACTATTATTTCTCTAAGAAATGTCAATCTTCATAGATTAAGTACACTATAAACCGGAAAGTCTAATTCGTTATTTAATGGCATTCGCATGGCATGTCAAAGAACACCACAAAATGCTTCACTATAGCTACCATTGCACTTTGCTGGTAACCTGTCCCATTACAGCTGGACAACTGTAATGCTTCTCTTCTCAACTGGGGAACCTGGGCCCACTAACAGGGATAAGTTAAACTCTAACGGGAAACAACATGTCTTAAAAAGTATGTAACATTTTGACTTGCACTGTCAGTATTTTTTTTTATTTTCATATTTCAGTTTTAATTTGAGTAGTTTTGTTATGTGCATCTTATTAATCAATTTTCAAATACGTATCTCTATCAGTGAAATTTATTCTTATTTTAGTTTTAGTCATTTTAGTACTTAAACTTATTTCAGTTTGTTACCAAGGCAAGTTTTTCTTCCCCATCTAATATTTATTTATTTTAGCAATATTTCAATTAGCAAAAAATATTTACAAATCAGCTGAACTTCAAGAACACAAACTTAAAAGCGGCATGGATAGCATCAATTTTGCATTTGTAAATTTCGCTTTTTTCCTTATAAAAAGGAAAAACACATCAAAATATTGTCTAATTGTTTTATTACCTTAACTTCTCATAACAATAATTAAAAAGGGTTTGGAAACAAGCATCTTATTGCATTATAAGTACAAGAAGAAGAAAAAAACATCCTCTGTTAGGGGCCTTCAAATATTGACATGACAATGGGGAACCCTTGCAGTGATAATGGTTGCGAACCACAGCCCAACAGTCAACTAAAACTACAGCCAGTCTTTAAAAAGGAGGAAAAGAAAAGACAAAGTGATTCCCCGCCATAACCGATCAACTTCAACAGAACAGACACTTCAGAAATGATGAAGTTCAGTGATTCACGTGAAACCTGAACAGTGTCGTGGTGGGCGGGAAACACACGCTTAAAGAGATTCTCTACGGAAGACGAGCAACTTTCTTACGATTTCCCTGTTCAGTCAGACATTAAGAACAACTGTTTACACAACGATTACACGCCTTAAGAGCCTACAATGTGAACTGTATTTTTTACATAGAGCAATCGCTCTTGACACATCTGTGCATGTCTATCTATTTTCAATGTAGGACACAAGCAATCCTTCTCTTCGTAGTAAACCTGTTTCTCGTGACCCGCTATTACTAGAAGAAGCCTCTAGTCTAGTGCCACTCAAAACAACCGGCTGCACTCTAATGACAGATAAAGCGCGGGAACGACTGGCGAAGACGGCAGCTGCTGCCTGTCCGTGCGTGCATATAACGTTAGGTAAAACAGGAGCGAGCCGAACCATAGCGAAACATTTTCGACCGGAGTGAACGGACGGGGTGTTATGGGGGGACCCTATCACCACATGCAATTTAGACTGGGGTAATAACTTACTGGACGAAACTCCGCGGGATCGAGTCGCAAGACAACGGTCGATTTCAGAGCTGCTGACACTTGCTGTTGTTTGCGTGCCTCTTCAGACGAGGTTCACCTCTGTCCTCTCCGCACCTCTGGACGCCATTTCCCGCCTCCGTACCCACACAGTCAACTGCAGGTACCCGGATGAAGAGAGGACTGGAGCGAGCATGCGTCCTGCGGCGCGCGTCCCACACCCCATTTCTGTTGTTCTGAGTATCAAAACAATATTGAGGCTTCGCAGTGCGACAGGTTTCGCTTACTGTGTCTATTTAAAACACAATCACACACTATAGGTAAATGTGCTGTAAATAAAAACGCAGAGCGAAGAGAGTAACGTTAATTCCGCTAGCATTTTTCAAGCAAACTAACAAAGATATCAGGAGGCAGAAGGGAATGTGTCTCTGATGAATTCGTGTATGGCAACACACCAAAGGTAGCAGACTAAGCTACCAACTGTATGCTAGCATAAACATCGGATTTACTTGAGCGTTTACTTGAGATCAACAAGAAAACGGTTAAAAAAATAAATAAATAAAAATAGAACGAGCGCGCGGGGTATGATATGAGAAGGGAAGGCACGTTCTGGTTGTCATGGCAATATCGTTACGAGGAAGAGAATTTTTAGTTCCATTATACTTCAGATGCCATCACATGATACGAGGGCATTCCCTATAAATATATACGAATATCTAAGAAAAAAAATAAATGTGGGGAATACAGTATACATAACAACTAAACAGATACAATCTAATCATTCGTATGAATTCACAAACGATATTCCTTTGTTGAGCGAAAAACGAAATGCCACCAATCAGTAAAACTACAGAAAAAAATCGTTTATTGTTACAGTAATGTAGTCATTTGTTTGTAAAGCAGCCTGGGATAAATTAATGAAGATTTCTGGGTGCTCTTTTTGATGCTACTACTTTCAATACTTCAGTCACAGTGATACAACGTGTAGCCTACTTTTTCCAAAACAGGACCAGTTAATTTGAAATATAAAGAATTTTGTTAATCGTTAACCCTTGCACTGCACAGCTGTGTAAGAGAGCCCAAACACCCATGTGGCAGATTTCAAAAACAATCACAAGCTATAGGACTACATTCAGTATGCCAACCCTATACATTTGCTTGATTATGAAACAAACACAAACAGTTAGGTATATGATCATTATTTCCATTTGAGTTTAGCAAATATACAGCATCTCATCACACAGATTCCTCATCATATTGTAGTGCACATCTACCAGTAAGAAAGGAAGCAGGCTGACAGCTTTGATGAGTTTAGTCTGAGTATTGCTTTTTTTCCATTTCTTGATCTACAGGCTGATTTACAAAGGCTACCTTTTGCATGCAACAATGTCCGTACAAAACTCAATACACACTCTTAAGTGCTCCTTCAGAATCAGAAAACAGTAGTTGAAAAAAAAAAAAAGATTATTGTCTGGCCATTTAGTGTCATTTTGTACAAGAGAGGTTCAAAGTTGAACAGCAACTTAATTGCATCTTCCCATTGTTTACACTTGCATTTAGCAACAGTTGTCCAAAAAGATAAAGGGAGATTTAGCTTTTCAGCAAAAAAAAAAAAACAAACAAAAAAAACTGGTGTTCTAGAGGTCCTTTCCACCAGTAATATCAATATGTTCCACTTTGTGAATCCCACAGAGAATAATTATTTCTGTATTATCTAGTATTCACAGTCACGTCCTCCATTGCCTAAAGGCAGCATTTTATTACCCCACCAAAAAAAAAAAGAAAAAGAAAAAAAAAATACAAAGAAAGACATTTGTACAAAATAATAGTTCCAAAACCTCTGTTAGACATGTGCTACAGATGGGGACAAGAAAAACAAACATGAAAACAATACTCTCAAATCAAGCAAAACATTTGCAGAAGATCATGAAATCGCTTTGTCGCATTTAAGTTGAAAAAAATCTCACCCACAGTCATTGATTTCACAGTCGTAACCGCTGAAACTTGTTCGTCTCTGAAGACTGAAATAGTTTGAATAGTCTGAATGTCTCCAATTGTAAATGATACCAAAATCACAACTGAAATCCAAAGTTCTTTTTCATCTCTTGGCTACTTCATTGTCAGAAACATCCAAAGCTCAAATGTATGGGATTTTTGAGACAGGACGGGACTACAGCACATCAATGGCTTGATGTCGCTTTCCGTAATCCACAGCCCTTTCACCTGGAGCTTCCCGGTCTTCATCGTCTGAAAGATACAAAAAGGATGATTACAAATCATTGTTTATAAATAACAACAACTGCTGACTAGCTAACTACCTTAACTTTCACGGCTTTAAGAATATATACCCAACTTTCAAAGAAACATTCAAACTAATAACAGTGAAAGCTACTAAAGCCACATGCACACTGCAAAGTGTTGGGAGTGACAACCACATTTGAATGAATGAATTGCGTAACTATTTTGTGTTCATACAGAAAACAGGGGTTATTCTGCCAGAAGAGGCAGTGTTTGTTTTGCGCATATTTTATATAAATGCGGTTGTCACTGCCTGATCTTTTAGGTTTATGAACAGTTTTACGTCACTAGTTGGTAATAATTATTTACTCAAAAATGGCTATGCTTAATATTTACAGCTTCAAACACGTTTCTATGGTTATCACTATATCGACTGTGGCTGCATAATACTGAAGAAAGATGTGATACAATAATGCTCCAAGTGTGTAAAATAAATGTAATCTTATATTTAAATATATTTAAAAACTGAAAATTATTTAACGAAAAGTATTATGTTTCACAACAACTTCTAAAGGGAACAGCAGTGTTTTACTGTAATATTTACAAAAACAAATACAAAGTAATGTTAAATCTCAGAAAGTCATTTTAATATCAATGCAGAAAAAAAAAACTAGAAACTGGTGTGTCCAAACGGTCAACGTTTCTAATGATTTTATTAATATTTTCGTATTAAAGAATTACAAATTTATTAAAATGTTTCATAAAGGTTTAACAGTATTTTTAACTGAGAAAGTGCACACTCTGACTACAACCTTTGGTCACTTCTCTAATTACAGGACTCCTCCCCCTTGTAAAGTAAAAAATGCAGTTCTGTATTTTAGTTAGTCAGACGATGTTGGAATGACTGCAGCTACCAGCAATAAAGAACTTCTGTTTGGAAAATGTCCATTGTCTCCTGGTCTCCTCAGCTTCTAACTTTTCTATAAGGAAAAATGTCCTCACAAACCTCCATTCATATATTCAAGTATTTATTTATTATTGTTACTCATTTACACTTATCTTTTATTCTGTTTGATTCATTAGTATTCTCCAAGAATATGTATGTTGTACTCACATGTGCATATACAAGATATACATCTTAGTTACTTGTGTTTTGTTAAATATTGGACGCATTCCAAGGTGAGGTGTCAAAACCACACCTTTATCTATTTTTATCCATCTTTGCAACCATAGCATTTGACCGGTCACTCCGACCTAGCCGTTACACCAACTTAATGACATTATGGATAAGTCCGTTTGACCTTTTCTTACCAAAAAAGTTTAGGAGGATGCAAGTTTTCCAGAGTATATATATTGTTCTTATTTTGTTGTTGTTCTACTTTTTTTATATTCTGCAAACATTTTATTTCATTTTCATTACTTCATTTGGACCTTTCTCAATACTCCGATCTTCACAAACATCATGTTTAGGGCTGTCAAACGATTTATCGCATCCAAAATAAAAGTTTGTGTCTACATAATATATGTGGGTGCACTGTGTATAATTATTTTGTATATATATATATATGTATATATATATATAAATACACACACATGCATGTATATGTAGGAAAAAAATATTATTTATATATAAAATATTTATATATAATATAAATTATATATAAATCTATATACAGTAAATACATTAAAATATTTCTTAAATATATACAAGCATGTGTGTGTATTTATATATATAAAATAATTATACAAAGTGCACTCACATATATTTTGTAAACAACGAATTTTATTTTGAATGCGATTAATCGTGATTAATCGTTTGACAGCCCTAATCATGTTACAAGTCAAGTCACCTTCATGTATGTAGTGCTTTTAACAATATAGACTGTTTCAAAGCAGCTTTACAGTGATAATAGGAAATTAAAGTAACAGATTGTTTTGGCTTTATGGCAGCTCTAGAATAAAGTTATTGTACAGCTAAAGTTAGTTTTGATTGATTCACTTCTGTTGCAAAGATCATAAGTTAACCTTTCCAACAGAAAACCCTAAAACGTGCTCCGGCCCACTCATTCGCACAACAACAGTGCCTGGTGGCTCGAGAACGCAAAACTTGAAATAGGTTCCAAGGTGCAAACCTTGGAGGAAAAAAGAAAGAAAAAAAAGGGAGAAAAAAAGTCTCAACACAAACCTGCGAAAACGCTGATGGCGTGCACATGCGTATTAAGTGTTTATATGTGCATGTACACAGGCATGTAGCATTTCTTTACAAATTGACCTCAACAAATTAATTGTCTGGCCCTAATTTATAACACAGAATTATGTATTGCTTTCATGTAGACATATGAACTAGAATTATTTTGACAGCATTTAAATTTAAACTTATTTATACACAATACTTTGGATATTAATTCTTAGATTTACCTTATTTGCTACATTTTCATATTTCATATTATATTTATATAAATAATTATATTTATAATTCCTTATTCAAATTTGATCTCTAACATTATCATTGCTTGTCTGCCTTGATCTCACAACATCAAAAAAACAAAAATATCTGAAACAGAGTTTAGTTTACTGTATTGCCTTCCTCCTATTGTCTTTCCTCGTGTGACTAGCTTACTTGACCAGTTTGCTATGAGAGCATCACAATAGCTTGTTAATTGTCTCCTCTAAATTATCAGTGTACACACTCGTGCGTGCACACACACAAACGCTTAGTTTATTCTCTGCTACCTGTTTTGACCTGAAACAGACTTTTCACCAGTATAAAATTTCCTGTTATCACAAAAACACTGCCTATGTTGAAATATCACACAGCCATAATATCAACTATGGCAGATAAAGACAGAATTTACAGAATGTATTCTTGCAGTTGTCAATCCCTAAACTTTGCATTGTGAAGATGGTGTATGAGATGTAGGGTTTACAATTGTCATAAGTGTTAAGCGATACAGGAGGTCAATAAAAATTGGCAAGATGAAATAAGATGGCCAAGTCTACAATTAATAGTGATTTCGAAGTAGCCCATTTAAAACCCCAAGCCCAAGTAAAAAGGATTCAACACAGCATTACGGCTTTCACATGCACTGACAACACAATAACTCTACACACTAGCACGCTGATTAGTAAAGACAATGACTGGAAGAGCTGAATGAGGCATGCTGGGAGAGAAGGTTCAGTCTCATAACCACATGGTCCAGAAAGGTTAAGGATCTCACACTCATATCTTTCTCTCTCATCCACACATGCTTTCAGCACACTGAGGTGAGGGTTTTCGCCTGTGATCGACGCCTTCCACAAGCATTAGGCCAAATTAACAGACAGTACTTCAGTATGCTGTGAGCCCATGATGACTGAACCAGCAGCTTAATAAAGCAGAACAGCACCAGCACAAGGGAGAGGGAGAGGAGATGGAATAGCAAAGTAGTCACAATCCCCCTGGCTCACCTTGGACGTCTTCCTCCCCACCATCACCATCCTCTTCCTCATTGTAGGCCAGCTCAGCCTGCTTGTCCGCCTCATACTCACCTACGTTGCCATCGTCCCCGTTATAGTCCGCTAGCTTATTGCCGTGTTGCGGATCTACAGGGGACTCATTTTCATCAAAGAAACGGCCTGCAGGGGCAGAGATGCGCCCCATCAGGATAGAGAGAAAGAAAGAAAATAGGGGGGGGGAAAGGAACAAGCAAAATTTGAAAGAGTTAAAAGACAAGGGCATTAAAGGGAAAAGGAAAAGAAAGAAAAGAACGGCAAACAGATCAGAAGCATAATTAAGACAATAAAGAGCAAAGAGAGGACAATGAGACTACACTGAACGTAACAAGGTATATGCCATATTTCAGCTCCAAAGGAAATAAAATCTCAGAGGACAAGTGAGGAATGGAGCTGGTGGTAGAGGACTTTACACAGAAGAAAGGAAGGCTGGGTGGGATGGGGAACATGGTGGTGTGGAGGAGTTCAGCAGAGGGAGCAAAGTCAGGCAGCGCAGTAATCAGCAGAGAACCCAATCTACTAAAAACATTACATTACTGCTTGATTTTATGCTTCCTGCTTGCCCAGATAGCCCAAATAGTAGTAATTTTATAAAGACAAAAGTATTCTACTTGGGAGAAAAAGACGATGAAGAGTAATTTTTTTGTGCCCTGTAATTTAATCCTTACTGCCTGCTTAGTAAGTATGTGTGTATGTCAGATACTGACAAATGCCCAAATGTAGGACACAAATATACCTCATGGGGATTCATTTAATGCTGTGAACTGGCTTGAATGGTGCCAGCTTCTGCTGCATCAAACCCCAGTCAAAGTCTTAAAGAGATAGTTACCCAAAAATGAAAAGCACTTACTCACCCGTTTGTAATTTTTAAACCATATTCATTTATCTTACATGGAACACAAAAGCTGGAAATTATATTTTTCTCAATTAGTGTTCTAGGCAACAAAGCTTAAAATCAGGGTTTGAATGACAATGTATGTGTGATATATTCTTTTAAGATGGGAGATCCTATATACATGAAAGTAACCCATTTAACCTTTATGGAAACCACCAAATGATAACATACATGAAAGTGAAGACTGAGGTTCAGAGAATCTGGGAATATCAGTATCCGGTTGTTAAGTCTGAAGTGTAGGTTCAAATTTTCTATGAGATGCTAATGGTGCTAAATTACACTCACGGTGTGCTGTTGTACTGCCAAAAAAAAAAACGGATCATACCTTCATCTACATACTGAAATTTCAGATGGCCAGACAGTGATTCATCTTTTCTGAATTTTTAAATTAACCGGGACGCTATGAGCTGGGGTGAGAATCTCTGCATCTCACGATTCGATTACGATTCAGAGGGCTGCGATTTGATGCTAAAGCGATAATTGATTACCTAAATCTTTTGTGTGTGTGTGTGACTATAAATACTTTGATTGAAAAGTATAAATTAATGACCCTTAAAGAATTAATGTACAATATATTTTATTAACAGTGTAAAGAACCAACAGGAAAATAAATGTGTGCATAAACTAGCAACATACTAGTAAATTAATAATATAACAACGACCGGTACAGCCGAGTGTTTTTCCTCCTCTGGGTGGAAACATGTCATATGGCTTCTCATATTTGTTGTGTTTCCGTTTTGTTGTGTTTTTGATTCTACAAAGCTTACAAATAGTGTGGCTCTTGTCCAGCTCCTTTCTCCCTTCAACTTCAGAAGCCAAAATATTTCCACACGTCAGCTTTTAACGAGGGTGTTTGGATTTCGCGCTCAGCCATCGGGTTTCTGTTATGTGCACGCCACAGACGGTCCGGCCACTGCACTTCCACGCTTCAGAGTTCCCTCTTTTGCGTTCCATCAATATTATGTCGGAGTGACCGGTCAGGTCATTATTATTTATAAACTTTTTTTTTTTTTCTGAGAATCGATTTTTGACATTTGTGAATCGATTCAGAATCGTACATGTCCGCATCACGAAGCATCTAAGATTCGATTTTTTTACCCCACCCCTAAAATGAGCCCGGAGACTGTAGTGTGTATGTACTGTAAATGAACAGAGCACATAAAAAGCAGTTGAGACTCAGTATTCTCACTTGAAAGAGAGTTGTACCCCAAAACAGTATTTGATACCTCACGACATAACAAGAGGATGGCTGACGATTTGCCTTGTCATCTTTAGAAACAGCCACAGCCCCATCCCCAGTCCCCACCCCTGTACGGTTTAATACTCACTCTGACGGTGACGCGGGGGGTCAGCGTGCACAGGTTCTCTGCCATTGTGCAGGTCAATGGGTTTGGGAAGAACCTGAGCCGGGTTAGGAGGAGGAGGAAGTACAACTCCCTCTGCCTTCAAGCCTTCAGCTAATAAAAAAAAAGGACAGAAAGGGCACTTGACATTAAAGAGATATATTTCCGTAAGTGGAGAGTGTTATATGACAGCATGCCTCTAATCTCCATTATTTCCTGGGGAAAAACAGTGAAAGTAAAAACAAACTTCAATAATGACATGGGAAATAAACAGGCTCATGAGATAGGCCCAAAAGATACACAGAATTGCTACTACTAATAAAAAAGCAAAAAGCATGGCTTCCCCAGTAAGGAAAAATCAGGGGCCACACACAAATACAAGAACAGAACTATCACATTTGTAACAAACAATAATTGAAAAGTGTTATAAGCATTGATAAAACAAGACCTCTAACCTCCCAGCTGTCTGCGCTGCTCCCCAAACTCATCTGCCTTTACGCCTGCTTTATTATCTTCGTCAAACAGCATGGGTCTGTCAACCACTGCTTTTGGAACCTGCTGCAGCACAGGGGCGTTCTCATGGTTCCCCAAACGCAGGTTTTCATCATGGGGTATGTCTGGTCGGTCCAGCAGTTGCCCATTGGCCAAATCATCCCCTGGTCTGGCACCGGCTCCAGCTCCAGCTCCAAACCCTGCCCTCTCCTCCTTCAGCAGTGCCGCAGCCTCCGCCGGCTCCATGTGTTTTTGCGGTGTGATGGCTGGCTTCTTTAAGGCTGGAGAAACATTAAATGTATCTCTGAATGAAGTAACTGACATGCACCCTTATTTTAAGCATGCTGTAGAGTTTATTCACTCTGTTACTGGTCAGCACTGAACAAAGATGACTTGTTGGTTCAATGAAATCTTCAAAAAAAGATGTGTGATACTCACCAAACTGTCCATCTTCTATCTTGCCCACTTCACTGTCCTCAATGCCAGGCATTCCAGCATCGCTACCAGGTTTAACCATATCATCTTGAATGTGATAGAAAAAAGCAAAAGAGGTCAAAAGGGGTTTTTTTCCCTAAACAAAATGTATATGTATCTGCTTGGGGTGTAACGATATTCAAACCGAACCAAAAAACCCACGATACGTATCGCGATACACTCAAGGCGTACCGAACACACCCCTGCCCCAGCACTGGCTCATTGGACCTCATGTCTTATGTACACAACAAATTCAGTGTTATAGCCTAAACAGCATTAAAGGGTTAGTTCACCCAAAAATGAAAATTCTGTCAGTATTTACTCACCCTCATGTTGTTCCAACCCCGTAAGACCTTCGTTCATCTTCGGAACACAAATTAAGATATTTAGGATATTAAAATCGCTCCTGCATACAGTCCATAGGCTTCTTGAGGGACTGGCTCTTGCTGTCCTCGAAAAGTAATTGAAGACATCGTTAAAATAGTCCAAGTGACTACAGGGGCTCAATCTTAAGTTTATCAAACGACGAGAACACTTTTGTGCGCAAAAAAACAACAAAAATAACGACTTTATTTCAACTATTCACTTCCTTCTCCATGAGCCTGTAAGTCCGTTAACGTAGTGTGATTGCGTAGAGCTACGTCACACGTAGGCTCACTATTGGCCGACGCTGGTCATGTGTGTGTGATGCGTGTGACGTACAATAACAGAAGCTTACGCTATTAAACTAGTAACCTGACTCGCGCAGAGGGAGAAATAAACGAATAGTTGAAATAAAGTCGTTATTTTTGTTGTTTTTTTTGCGCACAAAAGTGTTCTCGTCGTTTGATAAACTTAAGATTGAGCCCCTGTAGTCACTTGGACTATTTTAACGATGTCTTTTATGACTTTTCGGGGACGGCAAGAGCCAGTCCCTCAAGAAGCCTATGGACTGTATGCAGGAGCGATCTTAATATCTTAAATATCTTAATTTGTGTTCCGAAGATGAACGAAGGTCTTACGGGGTTGGAACAACATGAGGGTGAGTAAATACTGACAGAATTTTCATTTTTGGGTGAACTAACCCTTTAACACCATATATGTTTTGTTACTTTCGATAATAAGCAAGATGTAATCTCTCAAATTCCGTCTATTTGATCACAACATTCAAACAATAGAGGCCGTTTTGGCGCTCCTTGACTAATTTCACTCATTAGGCTTCCCATTTCGAGTAAATGCGATCATCTCTTTCTCAGTTACAGAATTAACCTGAAGGTATATTTAAAGATACAGTATTTTTACTGAAAGGCCTCAAAACTCGTGTAATCGTGCAGCGGAGTTAGTTTGTCACATAGCATATTTACCTCAGCAGAAGTCATTCAGTGTCCACAGCTTGCTTGTTCCTAGAGAAATTAACTCTTGCACTAAATAAATGCACTATATTAGCCTAAAATTATATTTTACTTAACCTGTTAATGATATCTTGATTATTTAATTCACGTTTAAAATATCTTTCATGAAAATGACAGCAACTGTTTACAAATGATCAATAACGAATTAGAGTAAAAACATAAGATAGTGCACAAACTGCCTTTTGTTCAGTTTACATAAAATATGTGGAGTGTTGATTATATCTAAAATATAAATAGCATCTAAATTAAAGCTAAAAGTCTATGCTCTGTCTGTTGTTAACCTTTAATATTAAAGTAATGTGCGGGATCTTTTTTTTTGCAGATCCTTGAGAAACAATTAATTGTAACTGAATTAATTTAAAGACAGACACATTTTTTCATTAATCCACTGTTAAAAAAACAACAACAAAATAAGCAATTTTATTTTTCTAAACCCCACCTCACCGAACTGAGATGTCAAAACCGTGGGAAGTACCGAACCGACAGTATTGTGTATCGTTACACCCCTAGTATCTGCACATTGGCTTTTTTTCTGCTACCTTTAGGAACTGGGCCATCATTTCGCCGTGCAGCCACTGTGTGGCGCTCTGCAATGTCCTCTTTTCTTTTATTGGGCTGATCAAGATCCACCTCCACCTGCCGAACCCCTGGATCCGCTTTACGATTCTCTAATAAACTCTGAAATGCAAGGGTTTTTTTTTGTTTTGGTGAAGTTTGTGATTTAAAGGGATAGTTCACCCAAAAATTTAAATTACCCCATGATTTACTCACCCTGAAGCCATCCTAGGTGTATATGACATTCTTCTTTCAGACGAATACAATACAGAGTTATTTAAAAAAAAATGTCCTGGCTCTTCCAAGCTTTATAATGGTCGGTTACAGTTAAGAGTCCATAAAAGTGCATCCATCATGATAAAAGTAATCCAGACGGGTCTGGGGGGGTTAATAAAGGGCTTCTGAAGCGATGCATTCATGTAAGGAAAATATCCACATCCTACGTCATACATTGTCAAATGTTAGACGATTTGTGTAGGCAGTCTGCTGGAAGCTAGTTAAGTTAAGTTTTAAATGTGGATATTTTTCTTACACAAACACATTGCTTCGCTTCAAAAGGTCTTTATACGGGTTATTATGAGAGCCAGGACTTTTTATTTAACTTGGACTGTATTTGTCTCAAAGAAGAATGTCATATACTCCTAGGATGGCTTGAGGGTGAGTATATCATGAGGTGATTTTCATTTAATACTTATACTGTGAAGCTGCTTTGATGCAATCTATATTGTGAAAAGCGCTATATAAATATACTTGACTTGAATTAAGACAAGCCAGAGTTTACACTTTCAAATTGAAATCATTCACCGCATACCTGTCTGAGTTTTGCTGCCTCTTCTTCCGCTCTTTTCTTGTTCTCCTCATATTCTGCCTTCAGCTCTGTGATTTGTCTGCCACACTGCAAGCTGCAATGAAAGTTAGTTTTATATTATACATGATCAACTTGTCGAACATCTCTTAACCATTATTACCAAATGTAGGAATAGAAATGCACAGAAGACCAGAGTACTTCTTCTGGGTCAGGGAGAGTTCACCAGTGCTTGTATTCACCTCTCATATTCCAGCTTCTTCTCCAGATTGGTGCTGTTTTTCCGCACTTCCCTCAGCTGGTCTTCCTGTCGGATGATCTCCCGTCTCAACTCTTTTACCTGTTCTGTAAATGTACATGCAAACATGACTACATACCCCAAATCAGCAGTCAAACACACCACAATCTAAAAAAATAAAATCAGCTAACGGAATACCACGATTAGGTACATCAAGGTGGAGTAGGAAGAAACAACCCAACCATACAAAAACAGCGCTACTTGCATATTCCACAACAATCCTATTTCACTGACAAAGACGTGAAGCTGGGAAATAGCACCCTCTTGTGTGCACTTCTTACCTTTCAGTCTGTGAATCTCGGACATCTGGGCGCTGACATCATTCTGCAGCTTATTCTGAAAAATACAAAAATAGAGTGAAGACAGGAATAGAGTAATATACAAAACATACTTTAAGAATATATAACGACCTATGTCATGTGACTGTTTAAGGGGTTATCCTGATAAACGAAACTATTTCTTTTTGTTCTCATAGATTTTCACTTTCCCTTAATTTCTAATCTTAACTTCAACTACCCAAATGGATCAATGTTTGATTATTATATCCACAGTCAACAAATCACATTTGTAGCTATGGTTGAATAATCTCTAAAACTTAACTTTACACAACCATTCAAAAGTTTTGTGTCAGTAAGATTTTTTTTTAATGATTTTGAATGTCTATTCCGCTCACCAAGGCTGAATTTATTATACAGTATTATTATGAAATATCTATTTCCTGTAGGTAAATGTCCAATATTATTATATTTTAAACTGTAATTTATTCCTGTGAAGGATGTGATGGTAAAGCAGAATTCACACGATCCTCCAGAAATTGCAACAAGGAATATTTCTCATTATTATAAATGTTGGAGAACTATTCCTGCCACCCAAACATGAACGTTTTGTCATCACTTACTCACCCTACTGTGTTGTTCCAAAACTGTACAAGTTTATTCCTTCAAAAGATGATATGTTAAAGAATGTTGGGAAACAGACAGTTGGTGGTAGCCATTGACTTCCATAGTATTTGTTTTTTTTCCTACTATGGAAGTAGGACTTGAGGGTCAGTAAACGACGGGTGGAAGCATTTTCAGGATTATTTGATGAATAGAAATCTCAAAAGTACATAGAAATCTTTTAGTGTCAATTTAATGTGCCATTGCTAAATAAAAGTATTAACTTCTTTCAATTAATCAATAAAATGATAAATACTTTATATAACATTTTATTCCCCCCAGACTAAAGAACAGCATTGTATCTGTCTAACTTATAAAGTTCCTTCTTTTGAGACCAGTCCCAGCATTTAGAAAAATCAAACCGTTCTCTGGACAAAAACCCGTCATGTGGAACCCATGAGAAACTGTGTGAAGCTGCCAACAATACCACACATTCTTTAGCATAGCCTGTTTAATCACACAAACAGTATTGTCCAAATCCTTTTCACTGAGCCACAGTAAGAGAATTCAATCTCTAGAGTTTTACTGCTATAAAAAAGGCGGCTGTGATTCTGCGATGGGATTGAGAGAGGGAAGCTCAGAGGGAACAGTGATCCAGATGACAAATTCACTGAAGGGAACGTGGACCTAAAGCTTAAGTTTGCTGAAAGCAGAGCCCCGTCTCAAAGCAGAAAATGATAGTCAGCAGAGCAAATTAAGCTGCAAGTGCCGCAAACATAAGGACTGAGCAATGTGTAATTAAAGAGGCGCGATAAGCTTCGACCTTTGAGTTACTGCTACCAGCAGAACAGCAAAATAGCAGTCAGCTGCACTGTGTATGCAGTATTCATTAACACTGCTGAAAGGTCAGCTGTTTATAAGGACTGTACCAATAATATTGTTAACCACTAGGTGGCGACAAACTTGTATGGACTGTACCAATAACATTTTTTAAACCACTAGGTGGCGACAGGTTATTTTTTTAAAAACGTATTTGTCACTGAATCATTCATTCAAGAGATTTGTTCAAAAACACCGATACATCCAGTAATGAAACAAGTGAAGACTCTGAGTCACTGAATCATTCAAACCGATTAAAACCAAAACCAAAACGAATTCGTTTAAATTAAACCATTTTAAATCGACTGCAGAAATACCTATTTTGTCAGAAGTAAATTACATGTTATTTTGTTTAGTTGTCAGTTCAGAATTGTTGGAGAATCTCCATTTGAAACAAAGAAAAACTGTGATTCTCAATTTGTCAAGAATCGTGCAACTCTAATTTATTCAGAGATTCAGAACATTTTTATTCCCAAGCAACATAAATTAAAAGTGTATACATTCCACCAGTGCTCAATTTAATTGGAAATTCTGGCTTTTCACTTTGCTTGCTGCCTTTGGCATCACTGCAGTGGCCATACAGGTTTGGACAAGTCATCTGAGCAACTGCCACTGAGACAAATGCCGATGCTAAATGGTAGCTTCCTCTCTGGACAGACCACATAGCACAAGTGAAAAAGGAAGAACAATAGAAGGGGTGTGTCAGTGTGTGCCGATGTCACAGGTTTTCCACCTTTGATAAACAGAATGACAGACAGCGTTGGCATTCGCACTCGCAGTATGAAACAGATCCTATTCCTAATCCCATGACAGTTGACACAGTGAAAAGGTATCAAATTAGACTCTTTAGATGCAAGTAAGTATACATGTTGTCATGATCAGCTCAGCTGAGGAAATTAGATTGAGTTTACCAAAAGGGTTCGAATAAATTGACAGCTAAAGTTGCAGTGTGTGATTTTTAGCAGCATCTAGCGGTTCGGTTGTGAGTTGCACTAACTCACCCCTCCATTTCAAAGAAGCTCCGGTGGTTAAAACAGGACAAACATATCGTCGTTTGAGACAGCTGAGATTGAGAATAGCCAGAGTAAACCAGGAGTGTGTAACATTGTCACTGTTTCTGTACCACAGTCCATTATAAACCCCATCAAGTTTACAAAGCCATAGTCAGGTGAGGATTAACTATCTTAATATATAATATAATAATAGTAGTAATCAGCTGATTGTCTCACAAATGTAACCAGGACATTTCTCCCCACATAGCAAACCCATAATACACAGAGAGGGAGAAGAACCACATGAAACTATGCAACTATGTATTTTTTCTAACAGGGTGGTAAAAGTTTAGCTGGCTAAATATAAGCCGTTGCTGTGGCTGAGCGGGTAAAGCGTAAAGCCTTGTTTAAACTCGACGCGTCCACAAGAGCCCAAAGGTTACGAGGCAAAAATTACATGATTGTAACAGTGTGCGCCTCTCCGCATCCCCTAACATAGACATTTACTACACACAATAGGCTTTTTATCGACGGGTTGGTGATTCCTGTAATGTTACGGTCAATGACAATTTTTTGTAAAACAAATTTAAAAAATAAAAATATACAAATTATAACAATACAGGCCAATTTGATTTACTTGTATGCTGTGAAAACTGCTTTTATGCTGTAAGTTCTGATTAAACACACAATACAAGCCTCCATATAGTATTTGACTAATGACTATCTTTGTCTACATTATAACAGTGCTTTTTTTCTATTCTTTACTCCCTGTCACAATATGACTGCCCTTCTTCTCCCTAGTCCCTACCACCACACCAGAAAAGGAGACACAATATTGTGTATTTAATGCAATTTCTTTGAGCGCTTAACTTTCGCCAAAATGTAATTGAAATTTAACAATTATTGGGGTTATCTCAAATAATTGAGACTAGATAGAATAACATACAATACATACATAATCAATAATCGTGACAGGCCTAGAGTAAGGTTACAAAGATTCAATCAGATTTTACAAGTACTGCAGTAAGCAAAGACTGTGAAAGGGTAATAATCTGTAAAGGGGCCTGTGTGAGCAAATTTGCTGCAGCACGGAATCAATCTATAAAGGTACAGGACATCCAAATGCACACGGAATATCAATGCTCATATGTCCCGTTCCAGGTAGACAAAACCCGAGCAGAAATGCGTCTAAATCTAACTTCAGCAACAGTGACATCTTCCACATTCCCTCCTTTCACAATATCCAGGACGATCAGTCTATTTTTTGTAAACCGTAGGGTGAAAATGAACATGGAAAGGGAATGGGATTCTGATAGGGCATTAATAATGCAATTTAAATGATTAATACATATTCACTCTAAATGTTATCAAGAAAATAATCAATCATGATTTAATATCAAGAAAAGAGCGAGGACTGTGTGGGAAGGGCCTGAGATGTGAAGCCCTGTGCACACAGATGGGTCCTGACCATGAGCTCTCAGCTGTGTCACACAACCACAGGGAAGCCTAAGGCTTGAATCCATAAAGAGCAGCATGCTCTCTGTCCTGTCAGTTCACATTTTAACTATATTGATTTTAAGGGTGAGGGAGATATTTATTTACATTTTTCATGATTTTAAGATACATTTAATTCAAAAAGATATGCGACAGATTAATTTATGAACTTTGGAATTCTGTATATATTCTTATTTCATTCATTGAAAGTACAACAGCACAGCAAATGTCAGTGCGTGCCTCACCGGTCACACATGCCTGCCGACTAACACACGTCACACAGAGGGAAAACTGCATTCTGAAAACTAGTAGAACAGGTACAAAGAGAACAGTTCATTTCAGCGAACCGCCTACTCTAGAAACAATATTGAATCTGCTTTTAAATCAACTGTGTGTGTGCGACAGGCTAACAAGAAAAAAAAAACTAATACTACTTCCAGTAATAAGGAACGTTCCTTCACAAAACAAGGCATTATACGTTGCACAAAACACAATAAACTCCTTTTTTTATTGGTATTTCTTAGTTAATGCAAACAGAGAACACAAACTTGAGCAAAGGTCTAAGCAAACAGACATACAGGATGTGCATTGATCCAAATAGACAGACTGCCATGGTTACTCTTTCCAACCTTCTATATCCATAAAGGAGAGAACACAAATTATTGTTTCAAAACATCTTGAACACATGATCTGCTAAGCATTGCACTGTATATAACAGTGGAGTGGTCGACTGACAATCATTATGACATTGCCTCAACTAATGGTCCACACTTCATGCATTTGCTAAACTAACATGCGTATGCAATATGTATTTAATGAACTAAAAATATTTGAAAGATTGTCAATTATACATTGGTTAATTGGCTAAGATGATGACGAAAACCTCAAAATAGACAAATACAAAATGGTAAAAAACGTATTGACCTGGATGATAAATGTCTTAATCATTATTATACACCGTAATAATCTCAAAGAAAGTTTTAAATTAAAATTATTGGGCAGGCTGACTGAGGTGCC
Organism: Pimephales promelas; assembly: GCF_988280905.1. Lineage (NCBI taxonomy): Eukaryota > Metazoa > Chordata > Actinopteri > Cypriniformes > Leuciscidae > Pimephales > Pimephales promelas. The sequence continues at coordinate 35,558,168 of NC_142769.1, forward strand.
CTTAAGCAAGGCACCTAACCCCAATCGCTCCCCGGGTGCCACAGCAAAAATGGCACCGCCATGTGTGTCCACAGTTTGCAGTTTGTGTGTGTGTGTGTGTGTGTGAGAGAGAGAGTGTTCACTACTGCTACTGTGTGTGCACTAATTTGGATGGGTTACATAATGCAGAGGACAAATTCTGAGTATGTGTTAACATACTTGACCTTCACATGCCACTTAAGACTACTTATAAAGTCTTTTATACTCGGGTTAGCAAAGAGTTTGGGTGGAATGTTTCTGGTCTGCAAAATTTTAAATCCTTGATCCAAATCAGTTTAGTCAGAAGGACAAAGGCAAAACAGTTCAATAATTTGAAGGTATAAATAAAGGTATGACAATAGCTAGAGTCACAGACAAAAGCACATCAGTGATGCATGTTAAAGCATCCCCTCTTGTTGAATTTCTTTCACCCACCTTTTCATCGCTGCATGATTTGACCAGCGTATCCCTGGCCTGCAGTTTGCTCTCCAGCACGCTATAGTCTCCATCCTTCTGGTCGATCTGTTTCCGGTGCGTGTCCACCTGCATCATCAACTCGGAGTTTCTCTTCTCCAGGCGGGAGCGCGCCGCGTCCGTGCGCTTCACCTGCGTCTGCACCTCGGCCAGCTCATCCAGCAGCCGCCCGTGCTTAGTGGACACGCTCCAGTAGTTAAACGACAAAATTAAGATAATCACCATTAATACGATCAGGATGAAGGAAGGGAGGCGACCTCCACGTCGATTCGCACTGAAGCCGATCATCGTAATCGAACAGGCGCACTGAATACGATCTCTGGATTAGTGTGAGCGCCGTAGGTTAAATACGAGTGATGTGGTCACTGCTCTGACAAGTTATCTAAAAAGATGTGTTCATCCCCATTCGGCTTAGCAACCTTGAGTTGTTATGACGTTGGTGATGCAACTTCTTCGACGATTCTTCCGTGTCCCTTCCGCACAGTTGGCGACTTCTCGCTTTTCCTTGTTTGCATTCATGCAACGCCACTGTCAGTAACGTTAGATCAAACACATCAACACACACACAGGCGACGTGGCCTATGAGAGCTGATGCGAGCTAACGGCGCACAGCCATCAGCTTTCCGTCTTCCGCCTGACCCTACAGCACCTAATAACGCATTTTTATTTGGTTACGGTCATCTCTGCAGATCTGCCGTCATGCTCGTGCGATAAATGCACTTCTGAATTTACCGTTCAGTTGTGTTAGCTAACGTTAAAACCGCGCTAAAGTAGCATGCGTGGATCTTGTGGAGCAACAGCGGTGTGTTACATTCAGTTCAACAACACGATACCGATTTCTCCAGAACACACAGCAATAAACACACAAAGCCGACCCGAATTTGTGCATGAAAGCAAGTCTATGACATGTTAGCACGTATAGGCTATTAGAACGTTAGCATTACATCTGACACCCCCAGCAAGGCCAAATATACCTGCACGCGCACCACCATCCGCACCCGATATAAAACAATATTAACAAACTGTAAAGATGCGTTTAACGCGTCTTTAAATGTAATACCATGCAGATTAGACTATAAATGCAGCGTTAGCTTTAGAGTTCGCTAGTAACGTTACTGTCACTCAACTCCAGCCTTCCTCCTTTCTTCTTCGTCCAGCAAAATGTATGCGCAAACACTTTGTATTTGTATGTTTATATGTAAGTAAACGCGTCAGGAAAAAGTATTATTTCGTAATCGTGTCGTTATCATCTAACTGCCAGGTGGTTCTTCTTGATTAAAAAAAAAAAGACAAAAATAATGTCGTTCTAAGTGTAAGGTGTACATAGGAACGTGATTGACAGTCACAGCAACCAATCCGTGGATACAACCAGATGCATGAGGCGTACCCGATTGGCTGTGGGCGTACCTGCTTCTGTCGTTGAATTTTTATTGGACGCTCAAATAATAAGAGAAGGTGTGGTGTATGATACTGGAATGAACATTCTCATTTGTCAAAACGTCTCATTTATGCAATGCTTACCTATTCCGGGATTTTGCTCATCATCATATATGTAATAATAAATAAATAAATAAATAATGCATTCATTTGACGCCTGATGTTGATTTAAATATATAAACCAATAGACGCAATAAAGTGCAATCCGATGTGTTTGGAGGCAATTTAGGGATTTATAAATTGGAACATATCTTCAAATTATTTCCTTGTAAGTTATACAAATTAGCCCCCCTATGTAGTTTACCTTAGAATGGATTAGGAATCTGAAGAAAAAACAAACATACTGAGCCAATTCCAAAAACAAGGATTTTCACTGCAAAATCATACAGGGATAAACCTGAAATTAGCCTGCTCTTTGTTACTATAAGTCTAAGCCCACATAAACACTCAAGACTCTGTTGGAGTACTGCTTATGAAAAAAGCTTTGAAAATGTGAGTTTTAATCTTCGCATTATCAAAAATGATAAATTGTTGATGTTAGCCAGTTTTTGCAGGTGTGTTTGATTTGAATCCATGATCTTGCGCCACCAACTCTTAAACAGTGACTTTCAGTAAGGACAAATCTATGGAAACCAGGGCATCCGTTAGAGAAGACTGTTCAATGTTAAATTGAAGGAAATTCTCTTTAGACAATCTGCATTTTCATCTAGAGCAGAGGAAAGATGGAATTCAGTGCCTGTTATTAGAAAGTGTACATCATTTAGCATATTTTAACATTCACGTGATCATTCATTTAGATTCTGGATTGTAATGGAGTCCTGTAATTTTATGTAACACCTGGCCCAGGAACCACAGATGCAAATTAGCTATCTAGCTAACTCTGGCACATTTGTTGGGCATGGTCCCTGTTAAACTAAACTAAACTTCAAATAATGACTTGAGGGGGTTAAAATAGCAATCTAGAGAAAAAAAATACAAACAGACACATTTTTATTTTGCAACACTGAAAATAATAATTACACACTGAGGTAAGTTGAATAATCCAGCTTCATAAAGGTCTCTGTCCTGAAGTGGCACACAATGACCAAGTACAGTATGTCCAATATTTCACAAAATGCTGTGCATTTCAATATTAATTCTCATTAAAAATGTGAAGAGGTAATTCCATGTCATCTTCTACAGTCCATTACAGACCCACTCTCCTGTTTAGCACAGTAGCAAATTCAACACTTTAACAAAAAAAAAAAATTATGACAATAAAATAAAAATATATACCTCTGCAGGTATTTTTTTGAATATCTTTATTACGAGGGAGTGTCAACTCCATGTTAACATTTCGTTTGTATTTCAAGAGCTACAGTTTTCTGCTGATGAGAGTTAGGACTTGGCCTTGGCACATATTCAGAGGTTTATGGAGGAAAAGGGTGTTTGTAGTCCAGAGGGTCAAAGTGTAGTTTCTCGGCATACACTGATGAGACTTTGAGGCTGGCGTGGAGACTGATGACCCAGGGTGGCAGGGACATCTGTCTGACTGGATCCTCTGAGTGGACGGCGCACGGATGAAGATGGGGAACTCAGAGCTCCGCAGCTCTGTAAATGCAGATCTTCGTGAGCATTCTTCCTCGGGCTGCCCATGATCTTCCGTGACTGTGTCATCAACTGTGTGAGGGACATGAGTAAAACAAACATCCCCAATGTAATTCACTTTCAACTACTGTATTAGAGCAAAAAGTATTCCTTATATCCTATATATTTTACACAAAAATATGTCAAATTCACCTGATCAATGATATTGGCACTGAATATGGCCTCCTCCATGTGTTTCTCATCAGATTTAATAACACATTTAATGCTGTTGACCACCTGCTGGACCTCTGGAGGTAGACTGCAGCTCGAGTGCTCCAGAAACTTGGCCACCAGCACTTTGGTGTCTTTGTAAGTCTTGAGGTCTGCGAGAGATTGCTGCCGTTCTGTAGACATTGAGTGAGGGATGTGAGGTTTGAGTTGGAGGTCCACCTTTCCACCGTCCTTCTGCTTTTTGCCCCCTTGGCTGCTGTGTTTGGCGGAAGTCTGTCGGGTGCTTTCAGAGAGCTCCATGCATGCTGTGAAGAGCAGTGAATTAGTATGTTTATTCGAAAAACTATAATTTTTTATGAGATGAATAACTATATCCTTTGACTTCTGAGCTACATGGATAACAGAAACCAGAAGAGGTGGGGTGAAACCTTGATCACAGGGAGTCTGCGGGGAGTCCTCAGGTGGATGGATAGAAGCAGGAGCACAACGGTCACCTGCAAGTCAAGTCACATGCTTAGTTCTCCAGATTGCTCATGGGCTATAAATGAGTTAATATAATGACGTATGCTATAATTTGAACATTTCCTATTCCTGCAACAAGCAATGACGGTTCTAAATGTCAGTGAATACTCTTTCAAAAATGCGTTTAAAAATACAGCAATAACAGTACCATATTATTTCTCTAAACAACTGTTTTCTATTTTAATATATTTTAAAATGTAATTTATTCCTGTGATGCAAAGCAGAATTTTCAGCATCATTACTCCAGTCTTCAGTGTCACATGATCCTACAGAAAGGAACATTTCTTAAAGGAGTAGTTCACTTTTAAAAAAACTTTCACTGATAATTTACTCACGCCCATGTCATCCAAGATGTCCATGTCTTTTTTCTTCAGTTGAAAAGAAATAAAGGTTTTTGATGAAAACATTTCAGGATTTTCTCCATATAATGGACTTCATTGGGAACCAAACGGTTCAAGGTCCAAATGACAGTTTCAGTGCAGCTTCAAAGGGCTTTAAACGACCCCAGACGATGAATAAGGGTCTTATCTAGCGAAACGATCAGCCATTTAAAAAATAAATAAAAAAGTTAAAATTTTATAAGCACAAATGCTCGCCTTGCTCTGTTCTATGATGAGCGTTCGTGACTCTCCTGTTTAAACTCGTTCATCAAAATGAACAAATCTTTTTGTCATGACTCGAAGGGTCCTAGATAAGACCCTTTATTCATCGTCTGGTGTCGTTTAAAGCCCTTTGAAGCAGCACTGAAACTCTCATTTGGACCTTGAACCGTTTGGTTCCCAATGAAGTCAAAAACCTTAATTTCTTTTCAACTGAAGCAAGAAAGACGTGGACATTTTGGATGACATGGGGGTGAGTAAATTATCAGAAAAAAGTTTTTTTTTTTTTTTAAAAAGTGAACTTTAATATCATTAATCACACAAAAAAAGTTGTTTTGCTTAATATTTTTTTTTAGAAACCTCAATACTATTTTTTTCCAGGATCAAAAGAAGAACAATCGTTTGAAATAGGAATATTGTGTAACATTATAAATGTCTATTGTCACTTTGATCAATAAATGCATCCTTGCTGAAGTACTAATTTCTTAGGAAAAAAAATTGCTGACCCCAAACTTTACAATGATACTGTACAGTATATACTAACCCTGACAGAGACAAGATGCTATTTAAATAGGTAATGTACTGTGTTTGTCCTATCAATGATACTGACCCCACAAATAAAAAGGTTAACATGGGGTTTATACTGTAAACGTACAATATGAAACATGGAAAACCCTAATAATGAATGTTTAACAATTTCAGTGTTAAAAAGCCCTATCGAACTGAATCAAAGAAAGAAAGACTCACGTACTTCTAGACATGGAAGTACAGGATGTGGGTTCACTAGTGGAACGCACAATCCTTGCCAGCTTCCGATACCCTTTGGTGGCACGGAGTGTGCGGGGCCGCTCACGTTGGCTGGAGTTGCTCAGGGTAGAGGTAGCATGGGGCTGTGAGGAAGAGGAGGATGGAGACCAGACGCTGAAGCAGAGCCGGGTTCCCCTCAGCTGAGCGGTGGGTGACGGCGAGGTACAGATGGAGGGGGTCAGGGCAGAAGCTGCACCGGCAGTGGAGGTCACTGCTGAGTTGGAAGCACATTGGGATGGAGTGCTTGGAGGGAATAGAAGGGTAAGCTTCTTATTGGTTCGTTCTCTGTGCTGTGTGCGAGACATGGGTTTAACGGCTGTAATCTCCTCCTTCTCGGGCACGTTAATGGCATCGGGTGACAACTGTGGAGAGTGGTGCGTGACGGAGGACTCGCTGCGGTCCAGTCGAGAAGGGGTCTGACGCCTCAGGGAAGAGTGGGTGCTGTGCTCCAGGCTTGTGCAGCTGCCGTCGGTAGGTACGATGCGCAAAGTACCATACGGAGAGGAATCAGAGCCCTGTACCTCTAGAGAACACAGGTCTTCAGAAGAACAACTGTGATCGGGGATGTCTGCAGTCTCGGACACCATAAGGGAAGCACTATCAACAGAGGCTGTCGAAACAGAAACCATATCATCTTTATATACAGACTGTAATTGAAGGTTGATTAATAAGATAAATTAGTGGTGGGGGGGTTCCAGCAGATGTATAATATAAGGTATAAAGGACACTTATCACTCTACCATTCCAAAGTTAAGCAGCAGTAATGCCTGGTTCAGATTACGCATTTTTTTTTTGTCTGTTACGATAGTCACTGTGTCAGATTGCGTAATTTTGACTCCTAAAATCTTGTCATGTTGTGGACAAGACACGTCAGACTACACGTTGCTTCCCGACAAGTCATGGCATGCCGTCTTTAACGGCGCGCGTGATGTCATCGAGAAGGCGAAACTAGTAGTGAATGACTTCTGGAAACTAAACGAACAATGGATGAAGCGGTGAGTGTTGTAATGGCTGTCCTGTGTTTAGAAAAAAGTAAAAAAAACCCGACAATGGACACGTTCCTGGATTGCTCGAAAAGGACTGTATGGGCTGTCAATCCTCCAAAGAGAACTTGAGGTAAAATATTGTTTTCTTATATATTTTTACTTAGCACCATCGTCTCTCTTTCTTTTCGCTATTTTTGAAAGTTGTGCACGGAAAAGCTTCTGTGCTCCTATTGGTCAACCTCATACATGTGACGGAACCGTCGTGGACGACCGTTAAAAAAATTAAACGTGCTAGTCTTTTTGTCGCGATGTCGCGAAGCATCGCAAACGCGACGTAGTTTGTCGCCCACTTTGACACACTATACCATATACACTATATACGAGATGATACGATCGAATCTTACATCCCGAGTCCCGTTGTCCTTTACGAATCCCCACGACACCCTACATCACCCTACATACGGACCGTGCCAAAATCGGGCTAAAATCGTGTAATCTGAACCAGGCATTACAGTCACTTATGCTCACCAAAGCTGCTTTTATTAGATGAAAAATAGAGTAAAAACAGTAATATTGTGAAATATCATTACAATTTCAAATAATTATTTTCTATTTTGATATATTTACAAATGTACTGTAATTTGTTTTCTGGAGGATCATGTGACACTGAAGACCTCACATTTTAAATTATTAAAATAGAAAACTGTTATTTTAAATAGAAGTAATATTCAATATTTCTGGGAAAAATAATAGACTTTCAAAAACATTAAAAATCTTACCAAACCTAAACTTTTAAACAGTAGAGTAAAATCTATTTCCATAGTAAAGTCTATGTACTGAAGCAAACCAGCTGTGAACCAATGTTCTATCAAACGATACAGACACAATATGCTAATGTGGAGGTAATGGTATACTATATTTAAACAAAAATTGCCTTCTAATTCTAAATAGCCCATTGACAACATAGATACACCAGAGAAGGGAACACCTCTGACTTTGTATTATCATTGAAGCCTCCTCACCCTGAGTGCTAAGGCCAGCGGTGGTGTTCCTTTCACACAGACTGGACTCGGTGACCTGTTGCTCTAGACTGGTGGTGATCTGAATGAGAGAAAAAACAGAGGGCTATATTTTATTTAACATTTTTAACAAATTGATCAATTATTATGTGTTTAAAACACAAGCTTCAAACTGTTTTGCGTGTAACCTTCTGGAGAGGATGGTGATTAAAAACGGTCTTACACCTGAAGATGATAACAAACAACTGCAAAAGGAGGAGAATCAGACAGCAAAACATCTGGCAGTGAGAAATCTGCTGCAGCCTGACATCTGGCATCACAGCAGTGCTTTAAAATGTCAATGCCATCCTATGACCAGCAGGGGGCTCTTTAAGATCAGATTTGCTCTTCTAGCTTCTGCATTATTATGACTACACATTGTGTGGTTAATAAAAAGATATAAATCCACATAACATGATTGATCCAAAACACATAAAAGTCTATACAGAGAATGTATACGGTGTACAAAGAGCTTAAGTCCACAGCACAGCTGGATTTTAATAAAAATGTGAAAATAAGCTGCAGGCTACAGTCAGTAGCTGTATATAAAGCTGACTATATCAATTTAAAAATATTTCTTCCAGTCTCTATTATTGGTGTTTTTCTTTCAAAGCTTCTCAGGCTTGTGCCTCAGGTAAAAAAAGGGTTTCAAAGATTGAAATGCCCCTGCTGCTTTGTTTGGAGATGGTTATCAATCACTTCACATGAGAAAGGTCTAAAATAAAGGAACCCTCTTTTTTTTTTTTTTTTTTTTTTTAAAGGATTTTATCCTTTTTTTAATCTCAGATTTCTTTAGGTAGCAAACAAATCTTCAAAATAGCACGTGATCACAAGCTCAGTCGCTGGATTTGAAAGGTTTGGTGGTCTTTTGTGCATCTCTTTGAAAAGACGAGAGCTCTTGTTCCCTTCCATCAGGTGAAGAAGTGGAATTTGATGAAAAATCATTGTTCATAAAACAGGGCCAGCTTTCACTATAAGAAAGCCCATTTCTTTTAAATTGAATGAAAATCCTGCCTGTATTGCTGATGTGTTCCAGAAAAAAATTATAATCCATTATACAAAGGCACTTGTATTAATTTCTTTCAGCCCCTCGAGTGCACCGGAGGACCTTCTGACTGCCGAGCTTTACACAGACAAATGAGTGTACATTGCTGAATTAGTGGTATGCATTGCTTTAAGACTGAAATACCTGCAAACTATTAGTAAAATCTATGAGAAACCAGGAACTGTCAAAAAACGGTAATTGATGTGACGCTCATCTATTCATTTATTTAAAAATACATCACATGCAATTCACACGTACAACATGTTTCAATTTATGAATTAAAATTAATTGACAAATTAATTTATTTTATTTGGGTTAGTTTCGATTGTAAAATGTCATGTGGTGTGATTCCAAAAAAATATATATATATTATAACAATTAACTTTATATTTAGATTTTTTCTTCGTTTTAAGCTTAAATGTACAATTGGAAATCACATTGCCGATGTGGCTGTAACATGAAAAATGGAATGAAACTGTGAATGAAAAGGTGTTTTATTGCAGTAAAGGTCACATATTGCAGTTGTTCCCAGAAAATCCTTCAGAACATCAAAATTATTCGTAGCCACCCAAAATGACAAATATTCTTTAAACATGCTCCCTTCATAGCCAATTAAATGTTACAGTAGATCATAGAAAAGGTGTCAGCTCTTACCTGGCTGGCAGGTGTCTGTCCCACGACAGACTCATAGGGTGGTGGCAGCTCAGATGGATATAGAGCCCCAGGGCTGTTAATAGGCACCCCATAAATAGCACTGAAGGGAGAGTGTGGAAAGTCCAGATGCAACCCTCTAATGGACAGAGATGTTGGTAAAACACGATTATAACACTACGTCAATGCTTCAACAAAATTGGATGTGGGAAGACGCAAAAAATATGTGAGGCCATTTAGGAACAGTGGAAAATGAAACTCTTTCCTCTTCATCTCAGTGAGTAATATATATTATTCTTTAAATTAACCAAACTCCCCCTTTCATATTGGTGGGGAGGAATCTGTGTTTTTTCGTGTGTCTTGTGTATAACCACATCCTGACTCAGTGTGCATGTATGCTCTCACTCTCTATGTATTTACTGCTTTGTTGACACATTAGTGTGGCCGCGGGCTAAACAGCCTCATCAGCATGCTTTTTATGATGGGATGGTGGGCAGAGTGTCTCACAGTGCGAGGCAGAGAAATCAATGGTGGATTTACACCAGGCCAGGGACTCTGCCGCTCCATAATATGGATTGTCAGAGCAGTTTGCCTTGAGACCTGCACTTATACAACATGGTATGAATTCCCATGCAAATTTCCATGGGACGATTTCATAAATCTCTTTGAATCAATCTATTCAAAAACCTCTATTTTTCAGAGTGCAGAATATACAGCCAAGCAATTTGATCAAACTGTTTCTCAGATATGGTGCAAATATTAGGTCATTTCAAGGTAGATGAAAATCAGTATGTTGTTTGTGTGTGGGTTTACCTCTGGCCCTCCATTACAGGTGTGCAGGTGTACTCTGGGGGGTAGTAGGGAGGAGGCGGGATGGGTGGGATGAACTCGTCAAAGTCCAGCGTCTGGTGTAAGATGGTACCATGAGGGGTCATACAGTCAGCACTCAGGGCACGTGCTCTGTGTGGCATGAACTGATGAAAAAAAGAAAAAGAAAAGTTAAACATTTAGTTTTAGCTAATAAAATTACCATCCTCTACTGTTAAAAAATTTGGGGACAGTACGATTTTCTAATGTTTATAAAAAAAAGTGTTTTATGCTCACCTAGGCTGCATTTATATGTTTTTTTTTTATTAATGTGAATTATTATAATAATTTAAAATAACTGTTTTCTATTTCAATATATTTTAGGAATCTAATTTATTCCTGTTATGGCACAGCTGAATTTTCAGCATAATTGAATCACATGATCCTTCAGAAATCATTCTAATATGCTAATTTACTGCTGTAGAAACATTTCTTATTATTATCAAAGTTAAAAACAGTTGTGCTGCATAATATACCGTGGAAACCATGATACATTTTATTTTTATTCAGGATCCTTTAATCAACAGAAAATTCAAAGTAACTGCATTTACTCAAAATAGAATAGTCTTTACTGTCACTTTTGATCAATTTAATGCGCCCCAATGAGGTATTAATGAAAAGAAATCTAACTGACCCCAAACGTTTGGTTGGTAGTGAATTTGATGACCATCTAATAATGAAATCATTCACCATACAAATTCTGTGTTTTTTGAAGTCACAGTTACATCATTTTCATTGCGTTCAAAAAGGCTAAAGTGTTTCATTTTATGCAATTTAACCATCTGATGCATGCATTATTAAAGGAAAAGAAGAACTGGTAACACTTTACAATAAGGTTCATTAGTTAACATTAGTTAATGTATGAACTAACAATGAGCAATACATTTGTTACAGTATGTTTTTATCTTTGTTAATGTTAGTTAATAAAAATGTAGCTGTTCATTGTTTGTTCATGTTAGTTCACTCTCCATGTTGAATGTATAGACAAAAAAAGGCATTTCTCAAAAGGTCTTGTTTTAAGTTCAACAGAAATAGTTTTGTAGTTCAGGGTTGGAATGAGGTGAGTAAACTGTTTCGTTTTTGTGTGAACTATCCCTTGAAAATTGCTTTTAAAGTTCTGTCAAGTGTAGCAGACGCCATGCATAAGATCAATCTGCCGGTTGAAAAGTTCAGATGGGAAGAGTAACTCATTTTGTGCCATTCCTTCTGAGTGATAGGTTTAAAGCATTTTTATGATGACAATGCACTTTCCTGTTGATGTCTTATTAGACTATATGAAGACTCATCAATCAGAAGATACTGAAATCATCACTCTGATCTTAAGCATCATTAACTGAGGCAGTGACTGTAAATGACAGATAAGTTCAGGTAGCAGTATAAGTTTGATTACATGGTTCTAAATAACAACCACCCAATGTAAACAGAGATAAAATACAAATGATAAGGTTATGAGGAAATCAGTTAATACAGCTGCAACGGGAAAAGCTCCATGCAGTGCTTCCCCTCATCCCTGCCCTAGGGCATCTGTTGTCTTTGTGCATGGACTGTGCAGCTGGTAACAGTGGTGATTTCTCGCTTTGCCACTCTGTGCCCTGAGTCGAAACTAATCCCACAACTGTTCTAGCGATTCACAGAGCCGCAGCCATGCTAATATAAGTCATCTCAATTCATCTCCCTGTGCCCATGCCTCTGCTGCAGCCATCCATGAGGCTGTGCAATTTACTGCAGCGCCCATAAAGCGCACAAAGCCCACTCTTAAAGAATATTAAAACTTTATGCCCCACTACAAGTTTATTTTCTCTCACATAAAACAGGATGGCTGAAAAAGACAGATCAACTGAAAGTGAGCAATGACAGATCAGCAGTTCTCTTCCACGGAGCATTGTAACGTCTGGGCTCATCTTCATTCAATCTTATGCTTAAGAAATTAGTAGTTCAGTACTTTTGAAAAATGTGCTCTAAATGAAGTAGAAGCGGATGAGATAAAAAAAAGTTAAGCAATTTATTTCCATAAGAGAAGAGCTGAAAAACATGTGAACTCACACAACCTCTGTAACACTTTGGTTGCAGAATATGATTGACCAATGCCCCTGCGAATATGTTACTTTTATTATGCCATTGGTACCCAAATCTATTTTTTTTTTTTTTTGCATGATGTTGTATCCATGGTGATACATTAGGTGTCAGTACAATTATTGACTTTACTTGGTGAGGAAACGTATAACTTTAGGAAGGAATAGGGCTGTCAAACGATTAATCGCGATTAATCGCATCCATAAAAAAAGTTTTTGTTTACATAATATATGGGTGTACTGTGTATAATTATTTTGTATATATATATAAATACACGCACATGCATCTATATTTAAGAAAAAAAATTATTTATATATAAAATATTTATATTTATATATGATATAAATTATATAAATCTATATACAGTATATACAGGAAAATATTTCTTAAATATATACAAGCATGTGTGTGTATTTATAAATTTATAAAATGATTATACACAGTGCACCCACATATATTATGTAAACACAAACTTTTATTTTGGATGCGATTAATCGCGATTAATCGTTTGACAGCCCTAGTAGGAACGTTTATCTACAAATTGAAAAATATAAGTTTACTTAAACAGTTGTGGTTCAAATTGACTTTTGTAATTTTCCTAAGGCACCGGCTTTCCTTACTTTAAATGACGTCAACTAATTTTACAAAGTTCAAGACCACTCTCGGCCAGCAAAACATAAAAATAAATAAATAAATAAATAAAAAATCCATATTTTTGCCCTGATGTGGAGGATAGGAATACCCAAAAAATGTGCATTAATGTCTAGACTGATTTCCTTAATACACAAGGCAATCAAGTCACTAGTTTCTCTAGGGAAAACACAAGGGTTAATTTGAAGTATGAGATATCATTCGGTGTATATGTCTGATGTGGTCAGAGGACACTGGCAATTCTAGGGGGTGGCCTGGGGTGGCCAGGGCCACCCCTGAAAGCTCATTGGCCACCCCTGTGGCCACCCCAGATCTGATAGGTAGTTGGTCAAGTTCGTCAACACAAGAAACAAGAGAAATGCTGTCAATCAATGGCGACAGCTGATCAACCGATTTAGGTCCAGTTTTACCTTTTTTAATAACGCAGTAATAGTCATACTGAGACTCTGAGAGCTGATTTCTGCTCAGCGGACTTTGGCCATGCAGGTCAGGTTACTAATGAGATGCGCGCGCTGGCTGCTGCTCCTCCGTGAAACAGATCGACGGTCTTACAACAGCAACAAATACTACGATAAAAACGCGGGAATCTGTAGATTGAGAGGTATGGTAATTCAATGTTTAGTTATATCGTAGTTCCCTGTGAATGTGTAGGAAAACTGAAAGAGTCGAACTACACTGTACTAGCTAGATTAGCTGAGAGAGTGCAGACGGACGGTAAAGAGAACGCGCGCAGCTCTTAAAGGGGCCACACCTTATTTCCACTCATACATCGCCATGAAATATAAAACGCTATTTTCTGGAAGACAGATGGTGGTTTTTGCAGATGTGTGTGTTCAATTATAGCTAATGTTATATTTTTCGCCAACCACTGTGTTAAATATAGTGTGAGAGTAGATTTAAGTTAAAACACAAAAAAACAAGCTGTGACTTATTTATTTGCTCTGTGGTTTAAGGGTTGTTTAAAAAGGACTTTTTGTTTGTATCAATTAGCTCATCTTCACAGTCCACATATATTTTTAGAAGTTTAAATAGGCAGAGTAAATTGCATTAAAATGGCACAAATGTCATAAGTTAAATTATGAAGAAGCATCTTGACTATTTATGATTTTGAGTCTTAACTGTTTGATTTTAAAAACGTATTAATGTATGCTGAATCAAAGCCAACGTTTCAATTTATATTTTCATCAAGGCCTTGGACATGAATACTGTCTGGGTTGAAAAACACTTTTTGCACATTTTCATACATCACAAGGCATCCTAATGAAATTATTCAGTCATCAGGCTATTCTCTGTGTTACCTGTGTTTGCTTTACTTATTTAAGTCCCCTCTTGTGGTTAAATAAAAACACTCCTGGAAAAGAACAAACTAAGAAATTCAAATTCCAGTATCTCTAACAAATTATATCAAAGCTAAATAATAACATAAACTAAGCATGTAAAGAACAACAAATATTTTGTTTTGTTTTTCTCACAAACTTAGTTTTTTCTTTTGCTTTTACAGATACACTTTTGAATAAGGTCCTATCTTTAAGCATTTTGGTTTGTCCTGTTGGATTTCTGTGTTTTCATGTAACCACAAGATGGTGCCTCAATTAGTAAAGCAAACTCAGGTAACAATACAGGTGACACAGATGATGAGCTGACGCCTGATACATGTTATTCTATATAGGATGAGTTAAGAGCAGTTTAATTTTGCTAATCTAATCTAACTTGTGAAGTGACAAGGACTTAAATCCACTACAAGAAAATAGTTCTTAGAAAATATTTACCCTATCCTGATCATAATTACTGATTAAAAATAGACATGTTAAAATAACCAGAGATACTTGAGGACTGTCTGTGATTGGTGGTTAGGACTGTTTTTAACAGGATAGACACCTTTATTTGACAGTTATGAGAAAGGAAATCATGGGAGAGAGAGAGGATGTGACATGCAGCAAAGGACCGGGATTTGATCCATGGTCGGCTGCGTACATATATGCATTTAACTTCGCTATGCCATGGCCACCCCACTCTAGCTTTGTGTCCCATCTTGGCCACCCCCCAAAAAATGTCCTGGATACGCCACTGTCAGAGGATATATTTAATGATTTGTTTTTACCACCAAATCCACTGACCTATTTTTCTCTGAACTGTGCTTAATGTAAAAACATATTTATTTATATTTGTCAATGTAAGGAACACTTTGATTAAATTACCTTTTTTCTTTTGATGGCTATGAATATAGACAACACATTTTTTTTCTGATATTTTGCTAATTAAAATAGTACATGTTCAATTGTCTTAATTGTCTGATCTTTCCATTATGATGTAATTGGAAAATGTACACACTCAGAAAGACGCACACACATTGCGGTATGAATCACACTTACCATCTGTAGTAAATCAGTAGAAACCATTTGCATACAGCACACGGCAGTGGCCAGAGCACACACAATGGTGGAGATAACATTCAGTGCACACACGCTGAAAAGCAGCTCCTGGGAGACAGAGGGAAAAATGGAGAGACAGGGATAAGAAGGGAGAGAACAAGAAGGTGAGAATCAATGGGAAAGAGACGGAAGGATAGAAGGAGAGTGAGAGAAAGAGAGAAAATAAACGAGAGTGGCAATTGTTTTGTTGGGAAAAACCTCAGGCTGGCACGAGCATTTATTGTTCCATTTGTCAGAGTGAGAGAGATGGCAGTCAGGAAAGAACAAATGTGTGGGAGAGAGAAAGAGAGAGTAGCTATGACATAATGGATAAGAGGGATAATGGTGTCACCAAAGCGGGACTTTTGCATGGCATCATCGTTCTGCAAAAGATAAGCACAAAAAGCTGAACTAAAAGGTGAACCAGGGAAAGTCCTTGCGAAGCTTTAAATATCAATTCCCATTCACAGACTAGTACGACTATTTGATTTGATTCCCACATTCCAATTCAATTTGACTTGATTCTGATTCAGTCCTGTTTCAGTTACAATGTCCATTCTGATGTAAATATACAGGAACTTTCTTATAAGTCAGAACAAAAATGTTCATTAAAAAAATGACCAAGGCCCAAACTATGCAATTTAACTACCATTAATATAACAGAAATAATACACAACCCAAAACTGAAGTTTTAAATTGACTTTAAATGCATTTCGTAAATTATGCAAAAAAAAAAAAAAGATATAACCTCATGATCACTGTTATCCCCTCATGAAGACCACTAAATGGGTCTATATACTATGTATGCTGTACTAGAAAGGACAAGGACAATCACAATGAATCAGAGACTACACTAATTGTGCTTTGGTACTGTGTGCAGCCCACAAGCAATTGGAAGAAAACACAGGTATTGAGTTAAAGTAAAAATGAATCTTGGGATTTTAGAAGAATTGATACACATACTGTACATATAGCATAACTTATTAGCATAAGCGAGAGTGCGTAGCTTAGGAGTTATCTTAAGGAGATCACTTAAAAAAATAAAAATAAAAATATATATATATATTTTTAATGGATAAATAAATAAAAATAAAAATAAAAAAATTGGGGGGGGGGAGAGAGAGAGAGAGAAAGAGATCACTAAAACCCAAGGACGTGGCGATGTTCAGAATTCTGCCAGGCTGAGCTGGGCTGTAGATCTGCATCCACAAAATGTTAAATACATTCAGTATTCAAGACAGCTCATCACACACACCTGCTATCAGAGCCGTGTCCGATCTCTCGTTGTGACAAGATGAAATGTATGTGACCCAGTGATGTCCTCAAGGAAAACACTGAATTCTTAAATGTGCACAAGTCCTTTAGGTGAAAGAAGCCCACCCTAAGAGGACCGGACAGGCCTAACCGCTTCTACATGACTGTAACCTTCCAAAAAGGCCAATACCTCCTCTTTGAAGGCGGGGGATGTTTTTATACAAATGCAAACAATAAGGGTCTGGACAAAAGAGACTGGAATGCATTTTTTAAAGTCGTTTTGGTCCAATTTTTGGATTTTATATCCATTTTTTCAGTTTTTAATTAAAATATCAATATATACTTTATTTAAAAAACAAAACTCAAAAGGTAATGTTTAAAAACTGTACACTACTGGCTTCATTTCAAAACAGTGTGTTCAGTTCAGTAAGTGTGTCAGATAGTGATTCAGTAATCATTCTGACTGATTCAATGAGTAAATGATGTGAAAGATTCAGTGATTGGTGGTGGTTGAGGAGATTCCCCATGGAAGTAAAACAATGACAAATGTTTTTGAAACAAAAAACCTTGTTGAATTGCACTACTTGCACTGCATTAACCCTGCTTGCATTTTAATGCATTGTATTTTTAGGGCTTGCATTTTTCTGGGATGAAATTCAACATGGTTGTATATTTAAGCTGATTAATATTTTAATTCAAAACATTTCACACACCTTTTTAATTATTAAAAATTCAATAATCCATATTCACCTATTAGATTTCACATCCAAAATATTCATTCAGAAATAGATGTAAATAAAGAATGTACCTATACAACCAGCGATTGTTATAATTGGACTAACTCCAGTAGGATGCAGAACTAGCTTGTGCAGTTGTGTAACAGCACATATAACAGAGGTACTAGGTCAGCTCCACTGAGAAACACCTGCTCTTCCCATTTTGAGCCAGCAATTCTAACACGTCCCCCTGACGACAAGAGGGGGGAAAAGAGAATGATGAAAATACATTCATACAGTTCCTAAAGCTGATGGAACATGGTACCATTTCTTGCATTCACATGTTGATGAGGGTCTAAACCAGTAATCCGAGTAGTCGCTGGACAGCAAACTTGCAATCGGTTTCATCAGATATGATGGCACTGACATGTCACTTGACATGGCCGTCATAATGTGACAAACACCTCAAGGTATTACACTTCCATACAAAAAACGAGTCCTAAAGGAAAACGAGGGTGTCAATATGAAACACACCAGTGGTATATAATAGCCCAGGACCCTTACAATGAAAGAGTCACATGGTGCAATATGCCAATGAGCCGTAACATTAATTGTACTGAGGGTCTTTTATAGCCATCTCAATTGACCTGACTGGCCATAAAAAGACATGAGACCTTCAGACATCAGTAATAGCATTAAAGAGTATAAATCATATTTATGTTTCATAACGCCACCTAAGTAAGTGCTACAGATATAACATAAACCATCAATACTGATATAGTGGCGTTATTGTTAATTAAAACTAAAACTATTCAAAAAGGTTTTCAGCGATTGAAAAAAAAATATTGAATACAAATCCTGACTTAATCTAAGCTCTGTCTGTGAAACCGGGCCTATGTCTATGATGGCATTACAAATACCTTGCAAATACAACACTGTATAGGGAAAGAAGATGTACTGTGCATTTTTGTAATAATAATAATTATGTATTATAATAATTACATGATTTCACACTACTGAGAATGTTTCATGAAGAAGGTTTACAAGCATTTATAAGCAATTGCTTACAGGCAAGTGTTTTTCTTGATTTCATAAAAAGCGGCGGATGCTTTGTACAAGCAAATTTGTAGAAGCCTCACATCACCACATCCCGTTTCAAAAGCTGCCAAAAGCCCCGAGATCATGGCTAGCATGAGTGAATTGCTTAGACACTGGAATAGAAACCAACGGCGAGCGCTAATTGAAGATGCATGACTAATGATGACTGAGTCTCATCTGCATATTAGAGAGAGATCCACAGAACAACGTGAAGAGACGTGTCCAATAAGGCAAGCGTTTTTGGGAATAGCGTGTAATTCTTGCTCTGCTAAATGGTTCAAATACTCTCTAAAAGGCAAATTAAAAAGTGTTTGAAAATGGAGAAATCCATTTTCAGAAGACAGCAAATGCGCATGGGAGCAGAGACAAAAAATACTCCTCCAAGATAAAAGTGCGATATTTTATGAACATATTCCTCGAAAATAAAAAAGCAAAAATGATTGGTACTCAAAAACAACATTCAAAGACAAACAGCAGAACAAGAGTACAAAACCATTAATGCTTAAAATATCTCTTTCTCCGTGATATACGAATACCACAATCCCACAAAAACAATGCATCAGAAACTGTGCATCATAATGCAACCCATGTTAAATTGACTAAATGAACACTTTGTAACATCATTTTTCATCTAAGGTGACTTACAGTGCCATTCCTGCAGGGACAATGCCCTTGGAGTGACCCACAGGTATAATGGTGCCAGAGAAGATTGAGGTCTCATTATCTCTCACAGTTCTACATCATCCCTACCCGTGTCTGAATTTGCAAATTTCTACTACAAATGCAGACTAGCACCACTCAATACTCACATCTGTGCTATTACTCTACAGTCCAGTCCTTAAGTATACATGGACACTATTGTTTAAATGTTTGGGGTCTGTCTTTCAACACTGATAATAATAAGAAATGTTTTGTGAGAAGCAAATGACCATGTGACACTGAAGACTGGCTGAAACATCATCAAAGGAATAAATTACATTTTAAAATATATTAAAAACAAATATAACCAATTATTTCACAATATGCCTGTTTTTATTGTAGTTGTGAGAAAATAAATGTATAGCCAGGGTGAGCATAACAGACATATTAAAAATATTAAATATTAGAAAATCTTACCGACCCCAAACTTTTGAATGGTAGTGAGTGTATATACAGTACAATCCGTGAGAAGGGCTCTTAATTGTAAAGTTAATACATTGCTTTATAAAGACACCCCCCATTTTATTTATTATAAAGATTA
Organism: Pimephales promelas; assembly: GCF_988280905.1. NCBI lineage: Eukaryota > Metazoa > Chordata > Actinopteri > Cypriniformes > Leuciscidae > Pimephales > Pimephales promelas. The sequence continues at coordinate 35,577,872 of NC_142769.1, forward strand.
TTAATTATGGTAGTTTTTAATCTGGCTAATTAAAGAAGCCTAGAGATTTTCAAACAATACATGCATGATTATAAAATAATCATCATTTACATGTCTAATGCATTTATTTCTCTTCATTTACTTGTCTGATCCAATATTCATTAACTGGAGGCAATCAAAAAGTCTATCTCTAATGATAAAAAATCTTTAATACTTGAATATCAAATTGATAGAGTCTATTAAAGTCGTCATTGAATCAAAACTGACCCTATTTACTTTGTTAGCACACATTTCTAGTCTTGTGGACTCAGTAACCAGACAGTTACTGTTACAGTTACTTGAAGTCAATGAGACCAGAAACTGTCTGGTTACTGATATTCTTCTAAATATCAGAAAATCGTCTGAATGAATTTGAAAACGGTAAAACTCAACTGTTTAACTCTGGAGAGTGGTAAAATGAGCCTATTTCCACAAAAAGTGGAGTATCCCTTTAAAGAATATAAAGAAAAATTGCTGGCTATGTTAACAATGTTCTGAAATCAATGTTCAAACAGCATACCACCCAAACATCCAACATCCAAACTTATCTAATTTACATTGCGAACAGATACATATTCAAGCATGTTACAAACACCTACTGTACATGTACACACACACACACACACACACACACACACACACACCTGGTTTGTAGGTACTCTCTATATACTTTTTTACTGTTACTGTTTTTTACTTTTACTTTATGGTTTTTATACAGTACAAACTGTTTATGCAATCCCCTTTCATTAACTCTACCCCCAAAACCTACCCATTACAGAAAACACACACACACACACACACTGATACCTTCAGTCGGAGGCGTATGGTGTTGCAGTCCCTCAGTGGGTTGAGTTTAAGTGTATCTCCCAGATTATTACAGGTAGATTTCTGGTGCTCGAGCTCACAGCAGACACACACACCATCACTGTCAAATTTGATCTGCAGAAGGACAGAAACAAACTGGTTTAAGTTTCATGCAAGTCAAATGATTGTTTCTGCATAAAATAGACCAGAAAATTGTGTGACTGCTCAAGGTGAAAACACAAACACATAAATAGGACAGGTCAGGGACAACTGTGGCGCACTGAATTTCTTCATAAGCACATTACAGTGATGACACTTGTTCGGCACACATTAAATAGAGTTCTCAGTCTGCCGGAAAGAAGCAGGAGAGAAATGTTCAACAAAAATGGATTTTGAGGCACATCTGAAATATTCTGCTGTTTAGATGCCTTCGAAAATAAACTTAGTTAGAAGTTACCATGAATGACATATTAATACTGTAGCTGGCAGCTATATCAGACAGCCTCATGTTTATAAAAGAACAAACTACCTAAATTCAATCACTTTTCAATGTAAATATATAATATATTTCAATTATCCCTTATTTGCAAAATGGTTTCTACTGTCTCATACACAAAGTTGATGCATGTGGAAGCTTACTGTATTGAAAATTGAAATTAAGATTAAATTAATTAAATAATAGGCTAGTTAATTATGTCTTCCACATTGCAACATTTATAGGCTTCCTATATTATCGAACCTAACAGCTTTAGCCTAATCATTCATGTTTGTTAAGAAAGATCTTAATAAATCCCATACATGGTGGTCTAGGATTATAAATCCTTTGTGTTGACTGAAACGAAGTCGCCATTTGACCCATATTGCACAAAAGCGATGTGTGAACTTTGCAAGCAGGGGTTAATTGAATCGAGGAAACAACTTCATTAATATTTCAGTCATGGCAGGATCAAGTCTCTGAGGAGGCGAGTGTTCAGTAGGCAGAGAAGAGAGATGCTTAATCCGAGATGCTAATCCCTAAATCAGGTGGAGTAGAGACTGATGGAGACAGAAGTCTGTCTTTAGCCTGGTCTGAAGCGCTAGACAAAGGGAAGGAAAATCACCAGACCTGTTTTAGCACAACAGCACAAGGTGTGAACCGCCACTGGGTTCTCAATGTCATGTTTCCATGACGATAGGTGATTAAAGCAGTGTTTTGTTTCTGTTCAATTTTCAAGAATGACTGGAGGATTATGAAGGTCCTGTTTACGAAAAGGACAATGGAAAGACCATGTAATTAGTTCCTATATGTTTCTAAGATAAGTCTCTTGTGAGACAAAACTCTCCGCAGTAGATTAAGTGAAACTTCAAATGCCTGGTATTGCTTCTGATTGCTGAAAAATAAGGTTAATATAATAAAATAAACCATGATAGTAGGGCTGTCAAACGATTAATCGCGATTAATCACATCCAAAATAAAAGTTTGTTTTTACATAATATATGTGGGTGCACTGTGTATAATTATATATATATATATATATATATATATATAAATACACACACGGTTGTATATATTTAAGAAATATTTTCATGTATATAGATTTATATAATTTATATATATATTATATATATTTTTTCTTAATACCTATACATGCATGTGTGTGTTTATATATATATATATACAAAATAATTATACATAGTGCACCCACATATATTATGTAAACACTTTTATTTTGTATGCAATTAATCGCGATTAATCATTTGACAGCCCTACATAATAGGTTACCACTAATGATTTCACCAACCATAGAACGTCAAAATTTAAGCTTATTTTGATTGCTGTGAGAAAAAGTATGACCATTTATATTTGATTATATCAAACTTCACAGTAGACATAATGATTGAAAGCACCTGAATATTTCATCTGTATAACACGTTCAATCTATTGATCTCATGGCACATGATGTGTGTGCTCAACCCTTGTAAGATGAATCATTAAAGCATTTTCAGGTACCATTTCAAAGAGCCATCAACACTTTCACCATGCATTCATCTAAAAAAAACCCATCTGATCATTATTTATAAAGAAAGTTTCATTTTATCATCCATGTGTGTTCTTACTGACTTCCCACTATAAGACTTCAGCTTCTAGTTACCGCTGAACTAATTCACTATTTAACTCATGGTTGAATTACTCAATTCGAAATTCTGAAATAGCTTTACCATAAAGGTCATTAAACTCAATTTTCATGTTTTAATGAATACTGTATAAACATATACTGCATTCATATACAAAATAAAGTTTTGTGAATAAGAGAAGCTTGAGTTGAAAATGTGGAAACAGTGGAAAGAAACACTGATAGTAGAAAAAAGATTAAATTAATTCAAAGCCTCTATCCATAACCTGAAAGCCAGCCATGCATTTAATTGAGTTTGAAACAAACAAATAAGACTTACCTGGTGATTAATGTACACAGAGATATGGTTGAACAATTAATAACTGTAAGATCTTCCACTAAACTCTAGCAATTGTTTTTATAGCATAGAAATTTAGTGCTATGTTTTATTTAAAGAAATTCCTAATACATTAGTTTGCCACCCATTCTGAATACTATACTTCTCAACCGATGATTTAGTTATTCACTGCTTCCACACCAGGCGGATACATGGTCTTAGAGCTGGAGAGGGGTGTCCAGTTCTGGGTAACATAAATGGGGGAAGCCGTGCTGAGCTGTTATGCCATGCTGGGCCAGCACTGGACCCACTGTAGAGCTGATAAATCAACCTCAATAGAAAGCACAGCAAAGACTGACTGCTCTATTAATCTCCTTTATACGCCTTCATTCAAAGAACACAATGGACAGCACACAAGCATACTGTGGCTTCTTTGAGGATTTTCTACAGTATCAAAACAACAATTTAGAGGTATTATGATGTGCAATAATAAAATAAAAGAGATTTTCTATATTTTAGTTCTATAGATTTAGCTCTTCAATTTACAGTTGAACTGTAAAATAAACATTCATTATGTATTCTCATATTCAAAAAACGTCTCAAGAATTTGCTTCCTCTAAAGCAAAGGCAAAGTGATCTCATGACAGGACATTCGGCTCTAGCACGGCTAATTTACGTGAACTGACTTCCACTATGAAGGCTCAGCCACTTCTATTCATTCATCTGCTGCACTCTTTACTCTCCCCAGAAAATTGATGATTATGATATATATATATATATATATATATTTTTTTTTTTTTTTGCTAAAAAAACCCTGTGAGCTTCGGCTGCTGATCAGGCACCCATTTTAATGAGGACAAAGGTTGTGGGTGTGTTAATTTTTATTTCTGCTCCAACAGAATATAACAGGATGTAAAAAAGGGTCCCGGCAGACACTCTCATTTTCTCTGAATGTTGAGCTAATTTCACTGAAATCTTGACAAGGGCATCGTGTTAATGAATGATGCTCCTGGGAGCTGTAATTGCTCAATGGATTGATTCTTTAGTGACAGGCTACTTTTGAGAGGCTGATAAAATACACAGGTTTAGGACTAAGCTATTTTCAGTTTGGACATGCAACTGGTTTCCTTTACAACAAAGAAGTGATTTCATGCATGTGCTCTCTCACCAGCTGACAGTCCTCCAGAGAGTTGACCAACTGGGCATTCTGACAGGAAAGGATGGCTCCTGCGAGGTTCAGCATCACACACACAGCAGACAACAACATGAAGAAAGTTATCTGTGGAGAAAGAAAGAGAACAGACTGTCGGTTTTGGAGGTTATCGTGGTGTTTTAAGACTCGTAATAAACAAAAAAACAGTAGGATGCCATTTTTCACCTCATTAAACAGCCTTTGCAGAAGAATTCCACATACAGGGTTCACACATATTGGCCAACGGTCCATGACCTTTCCAGTGTACACTATCGTTCAAAAGTTTGGGGCTGATAAGATTTTTTTTTTATCTTACGCTCACCAAGGCTGCTTTTTTTTAATAAAAAATGCAATATAAACAGTAATATTGTGAAATATCATTACAGTTTTTAATAAATGCTTCCATTTTAATATATTTGAAAATGTAATTTATTGCTGTGATGTCAAAGCTGAATTTTCAGCATCATTACTCCAGTCTTCAGTGTCACATGATCCTTCATAAATCATTCTAACATGCTGATTTACTGCTCAGGAAACATTTATTATTATCAATGTTAAAAACAGTTGTGCTGCTTATTCTTTTTTTGTGGAAACCATAATCATTTTACTAACATTTTAGTTTAGGGTCCAATACTTAATATTAACTAGTTGCTTATTAGCATGCATTTTACTATTATTGGCTGTTTATTAGTTTTTATAAAGCACATATCAATGTCAACACCCAAACGTAACTACTATTAATAAGCAGTAATTATGAGTATATTGAAGCAAAAGTCAAAGTTAATAGCTAATAGTGAGAATGGAACCCTAATCTAAAGTGACCATAATTGTTCTCAGGATTATTTAATGAGTAGAAAGTTTAAAAGAACAGCATTTAGTGCAATATGCATCTTTTGTAACATTAAATGTCTTTGTTGTTATGTCACTTTTGATCAATTTAATGCATCCTCCTTGCTAAATAAAATCATGAATTAAAAACAAAAATACTCCAAAAATGTATATTATGAAAGTAAAATAATAATAATGAATGTAGATTAGATAGAGTTGAGCATAGCTAAAAATAAAAGAAGACATTCACAACAGAATTTATAACTTATAAAGATGTTTTTCCTGCTTTTCACAACAACATGTTCCGTGGTCATCATGGGAGCCCTGGAAATTGGTGCAGGATCTCTCCCTCTGTCTCTCTCGCTTACACTTTCTTCTCCATTTTTTCAGTGTTTAGACTATCTGATTTCTAATCTTGCTATCTAGTTTATTTGCAAGACAATTTACAAAGTCAAATCATTACCAGAGTGTGTTTAGTTTATCTGACCAAAAATAAACCAATTGTGGTTCATGGGACTTGACGTAAGAGCGTGAAAGATCGAACGTGATTGATCAGAACTATTCATCCATGGGGAAAGCCAAAGGAACAGATGTGACTAATAATTAAAGCACTCAATAATCAATGACTTCAAATAAAACAATTAACGCTGATCTCACCATCTGAGCCCTGGCTCATTACTGTGAGAGACGGCCCCTAACAGCTCGCATGAATAAATGAATAACACAAGTGCACTTCAGAGCATTGGGCTATTTTTCTCTGGGTGTTGATATACTACCTCTCCCACAATTCCTCAGTAGGCCATACTGATACACGGCCAGTGACATATGGTCAGCTAGAGAAACCAATCTTTGCGTAATTCCCCCGTCCCACATCCTATCAATACGGACCCGTGCCGCTTGATAGATCTCAAAGCGTGGTCATTTTTCCTCTTTTTGCACCGCTGGCAGAACCGCAACTCTTGGTTCATCTCCCCCAACTCTCCATTTAAAACAATTCTCGTTATTTCTGAGCTGACACTTCTGGGATTTCAGTCCTGAAGGATGAAATACGTCGGACATGCTGACTGCTTTAAATCACAGTTTGTGTGTGGGGGAACATCAGGTCCAGCCCGGGCAGATGACTGGCTAGGACACGGAGCCGTATATCAGAACCGGCCTTACCTCCACGACACGATAATTTACTAATGAGGCCCTCTACCTGAAGGGACACTAATCTTGCAATACCAGACATGTCAGTGGAGAGTTGAAAGTGAAAGTTAGAGTCACATAGATGCAGATTAACGCTTACAATATGCGTGAGGGGGCTGTGAGGGATGCTGGGAGATATGAATGTCAGGCTACCAGCAAACTGGAAATTTAAGAGGCTGATGTACTGTACGAGGAGGTTCACAAGAGTCCTGAGGCTGTGAGGGTCCTAGGCTCAGGCGCACAGGAAACCTCACGCTTGATTTCCTCCACACTTAAAGTGCAGACATTGTAGAGATGACATGGTGATCCATTGCAGCTGAATGACTGAACTAGGTTGTGTTCTGTCTCGTAGACCAAAGGACACTGAAGGTTACGAGCTTAGGCAGGGTGGGAATCTATGCATCCAATAAGCATTTAAAAAATGTGATTTACACACATCACTTTTGTTGTTGCTTGCTGTGGGAAACTGGATTTTCATAATTAATCACTGACAACAACAATCATGTTAGAATGTTTTTCTTGTACAAGATGACAAGTATGAAACCAAACCAGAGCTTCAGGCAGGAAGGTGACATCTCCATCGCTTTAGAGAGAGAAAACATTACAGCACAAATGATGGCTGAGGACCAGGTTCAAATGCGGGCAATAATGAGGCTGATTTTGTAAAGCAAAAATTGAAAAGATGTTATTCAGAACACGAGTGATAAGGGAAAGCTTAATGGGCCACTCTTCAGACGTCCTTTCAATGCAAGCTGAGCGTAGCCAATGAAATACACGATTCCTGTCTATCTATAATTTACTCTGCTGGTAGAACAGACTAAGGGAAAATGGTTCTTTTAGCAAATGCTTTGTAGTTTGCAGTGAGCAATATCAAAAGACAAATTCAGTTGCTATGCTTTGAATCTACTACTGCAACTCAAATTCAATCTTTAACTTTAATTGCAACAGCATGTCTTCTCCAACTGCTTCACAGGCATTCAGCAGGTTGCCTGGGCTTTTGTTTTAGCAGCAGCTTTCTACATAATAACTGTATAAATATGATGTTTGCAGTCATTTTTCTTTCAGTAATGAATAACCATTTATACAGTATTTTTTGAATCTATGTCAATGTCTTCAACACATATTATACTACCGTTCAAATGTTTGGGGTTAGAAATATATATATATATATATATATATATATATATTAAATAAATTACTTTATTTCAGCAACGCTACACTAAAATGGTCAAAATTGACATTAAAGACATTTTAAAAAACAAAAAACAAAAATTAATAAATGCTGTTCTTTTGAACTTTCTATTCATCAAATATCCTTGGAAAACCTGTTTCCACAAAGACAGTATGCAGGACAACTGTTTACTAATTGTGATAATAATTATGAATATCATATTAGAATGTTTTCTGAAGGATTATGTGACACTGAATACAGGAGTAATGGTTGCTGAAAATTCACAGAATTTGAATAAAACACAACTATTGACCAATCAGAATCAAGGATCGGAACTAACTGTTTTATAAAAAGTAACTTTAACCCAGATAAATGCTGAAAACTATTGTTCATACTTCATACATACAAAGGTATTGAGGCTTATGCATTAACTAATGTTAACAAATTGAACATAGACCATAGTCAGTGTAGTGTTATATTAAATTGTAAGACAGGAATAAAAAACGAGGCAATGTAACAACATACCAATTGTTCAGTTAACGAAACAATTTTCCTAAAGACTTTTAATAGTCAAAAACAGTTTTGAAAGTTGTGACTTTTGAACATTACATGCCATTGAAAAGACTGTAAGTCCATCCCTCACAGACTCTCAAAAATGGGTCTATTATAAAGTGTTACCATTAAAGATATCATAACTTGTTGGATCATTCAATACTCTAAATAAGCATGTTGTCTAGGCTAAAATCTCCTTTAGGAGAGTTGACTCCTGAGAGCCCAGGCCCTGATGGACTAATTACCTCGCCTGGCTCCATGCTGCTGTTTTCTAATTACCGTGTGGGTTCACATATCACTGTTTAACAGGTTCTCATTAATTACAGCCCATCTGCCACCTGCATGCCAAGTAGTACGATGAGTCGTCTGGCACATGCCACTCACAAACGCCAGCGCTGGGCACGTCTTCAGCCATGAAAACAATTCACACCTGTCAATATGGCTGTGTATTGGCATTTAGGTTTAGCATTATTGGCTGAAAGGATCCGGTAAAGGGGGAGGACGTCTAGCGAAAGACCACAGCAAGAAGCTGAGAGACATTTAATTGAGAGGTTTTAAAGAAAACAAATCAGGATACAGAACTAAAATGTGGGCTGAATAATAGCAGACATATGAGGTTCTGGGACCACCTGGATGATTGTGCTCACTGGGACAAAAGAACCACCAACCGTCCAATCAACACCACCCGTCCCTCATATCAGCAGCATCTGAGCCAGAGATATATGGCTTGAACAACAAGAGTAGCCGGGCATTAAAACAGAATATCACTGGCAGATTGTGATGAGATACAGCTGGTGCGTATTGTTGTTTGTCACCAGCACCATCAATTCAGTGTTGTGTCTCCATGGACGCTTTTTATTCCAGCCCATTATTTGGCTTTTATTTTCTAAATTTTATTTATACACACAAATTAGAGGCTGCAAAGTCATAGCACAAATGAATGTACATTATCAAACAACAGTAATTCATAATTTCATTACAAGGCCTGTTCTAATTCTTCACTACTTGGACTACCTTATGTTTTTCTTAGAACAAGTATACAATCTGAGATGCATCACTTTGAACTGCAGAGTACCTATCTTCATCACCCAGCAAAACATGTGCATTGTCCATATGTGATGTAATTTATGATTTATTATTTACAGGTTAAAAAACAGTGTGAATCCTAAAACAGCACCCAGTTTCTCCATTGCAGAATCAGTTAATATTATCAAACTCACTTTTCAGCAGTGGAGAAGTCAAGCATCTACCGCTCAATAAGCTTCCGAAGGTTGAACTGCCTTGAACAATACGCTGATGCAATCTCGCAAATAAGACTTACAAAAACATACACTCAGCCCATTTAACAGAGCGATATTTCTCCTCAGGGGATACGGGACCTTTAACACCTTCTATGCTTATTTTTTCAAAAGTAAAATTTATCAGGCCATAAATTCAAATTCATAACACAATTGGCTTTATTCCATGTGTGTAAATTTGGGTTTGAATGGTAGAGGCATATTACTACCAAACTAAAAGACTACTGAACAATTCCTACCAACATCTGAAAAAGGATTAAATTGTAATTTCATATAATTATCAAATATAATCTAAGTGCAAAATGAGCATATTGTATTTCCCTTCCCATCTTTTTATGTTTTATTTGGACTTGAACAGTTGATCAACAGAGGAAGAGTTGTTTGTTTAGTTATTTTACATAGATTAGTGAGTACTCTGTAATTTGAGGAAATGTGTAAATGAGGAAATTAGTGAAATGTTGTTTGAGTTCCGAACCGAAGCCTCTGTTTTGCCAGTGTTTTCTGTTTTTTTTTTTTTCATAGTTCTTTGTATCATGATATCAAGAGACAGATTATCAAATAAATCAAAGCAGATTATTAGAAGAACAAGGTTGGTTACAATGGGAATTTCAACAAAATTTTTATTCACAGATAAACACACTAGCAAAATCATGGGATATTCAAACCAAAATAATAAATTCTGTCATTATTTGCTCACCCTTATGTCTGTCCAAACCTGTATGACTTATACCTGTGCTCCTGAAAACAAAATAAAATGGCCCTCACAATTAAAATGGCGGGGCCATTTTACCATTCACAATGGTAGCATAGGTGCACAGGAACAATCCTTTATAAAACGCATAAAACTTTAGTTTACAAAGACGTGAAACTCACCGAGTGGTCTGGGGTGTTCACTGATATGCTCACACACACAAAAAATCACTGCAAAAGATGCTTTCCAACAGGTTTTATTGTAGTTTTTGTCCAACTCCTTTGACTTGTATTGTATGATCTGTGACGTACGGTATTACTCCGCCTCCGGAAACGGAAATGGGGTTAATTGTATTCTTTCTGTAGTCTTATGCAGTCGCGATATCGTAGGCTACTCTATACAAGTGGTTTGCTTGCAATTGGCAAAGGTGCATTATCGCCACCAACTGGGCTGGAGTGTCTATTATTCAAGCTCTCAACAGAAGAATGTACGGTTGTGAGGCGTTCGGAAAAATAGGTCAACAGTTTTACAACGAATGGTAAAACACCTGATGGAAAGCATCTTTTGCAGCGATTTTTGTGTGAGCATTTCAGTGAACACCCCAGACCACTTGATGAGTTTCACGTCTTTGTAAACTAAAGTTTTATAGGATTGTTCCTGTGCACCTATGCTACCATTGTAGAGGTGCGGGGGTGCAACCACAGAATCCGAAAATTCTCGGGACAGCAGCATTTGTCTAAAAAACAATCTTAACCATTCTATTTCATCAGAAACGATCTTAAAACAGGGCTTTCATTGTAAAATACTGAACTTGTCCTTTAAGAAAAGTTCTGGAGTAGGGACATTAGCAAAAAGGAAACCCTTCATCATTGACTTCAAAGATGTCCAAACAAAGGTCGAAGAGACACATTCCTAAACAAAATCCAACTTCACCAAACTAAACACACTGGGTCCTTGGCTATCTCTCTCCCCCATGACTCAATTTATCAATGTCAAATACCAAAGAAAGAAAAAAAAAATCACCCCAATCAATTTGCAGACAGGGTGATGACTTACACTAAGCACATCTCTGTCTCTCTGTTTGATAAACAGAAGTGTTGGGCAGGTCTCAGACCCAGTCACTCCTCTCAGCTCAGTCTAATGTCAGCTGCTAATTGCCCTGCTGATGGAGGATTACCTTTCATCACGCCAATCCTCTGTCTTTGCCCATCTGGCTTCTCATTACACATTAGCAATATAGTGGTATAGGGAGCATGTAGTATCAAGAGCACATCATGAATACCAAAGAAAAAGCGAATGTATCCATCACAGTCTGGGTATGCTGGCTGCATGAAGGAGATTGAAGGCATTTCTGCGATGTTAGCTGTTTGTGAAATAGATTTTTACATTTAATTGCAGATATGTCATTAATATAAAGCAGACACATTTTAGTTGGTAAGTATAGGCTAATTAGCCCCTGCTGAAAGTTGACATAACTATACAATTCTTCTCCTTCAAAAACAACTGATTTAGTTAAAATCACAAATATTTCACTACAGTGGTATGTTTTGACCATTTTCTGAGGGCTCTTAAAAGCGATAAATGAACCTCTCAGCTTCAGAGTGATTATTCATAAGTTTAATGAGAAAATATGGCAGAAAAATCCTGATGAGTGACGTGCCAGTCAAGCAAATGCATTGAAATAAATGGGAATGCCATCAGATAGCTTTGTCAATGAATTGTAGACTCCGTTGATTATTCATTTCGGAAAGATGACTTCATTCTCAGAAAACATCTACACTGACAGCCAATTTAAACATAGTCGCCAGACCCTACACAGATTCAAATAACCTCTGTTTGACTTTCGGAAAAGAGGGAGCAAAAAGGGATAAATAAGCAATTATTGGCAGAGCTCACACATGTGGACTCGGAGCTAGCTTAACCTGTGAAATCTGCAAACTTCTAAACTGGCCTAGCTGAATTAATGGATAAAAAAAGATTAGACCGGCAACTACGAGAAGGCGAGAGGTTACAGCCTGTTCACACTGCTGACATGCTGGTTTAGCATCCTGCCCGCCTCTGCGGCACAAATTAGTATTTAGTCTGCAGCACCTCTGCGACAACACATCATTTATTTTCAATTATCTCTGCCTGGATGAGATCGGGACAGTGTTGTTTTGATGCTGTCGTTCTCTCTGTCTTTCTTAAGAGTTTGTTTACCTCTAGGACATCCATTTTGTTTTGCTCCTGAAATCACTTCCTAGAAAACTCACCTTAAGGGCAGAGAAGCATCAATCTACTGGCAGTCAATGGTGGATTCATTTACCTGTTACCTGTCCTCTTCTTTTTCTTTCTCAAACGTTATCTCTTCGCGTCACCATTCCTGTCATTGTTTTCACGCTTGAAAGGAAAAAGGTCTGGACCTCTACTGTCTCCCTCATTTTAGCTCTTGCATTCTGTCTCAGAGTGTTTTTATGGCTTGTTAAACTAAAAGTGAAAATGACAGAATGAATGGCCAATGAAAGCCCATAAGCGTATGATAGAATTAACATTCAGGCTGGGTGAGCAAGCCTTCAGTAAAATAAAAACATGGTGTGTGTTTTGTATTGTGGGTCTTGACTTTCTGCTCTTTTCTCATGGCTTTGATAAACAGAAAAGAGAAAGGTTAGAGGTTGCTTTACATTCAGGAGATTAACAGGGGGATTCACGGACTACAGAGGGTGATTTACTGTACGTGTCAGAAGAATGGTAGAAAACTCTTCTCTGTCAGCAAGTATAATATGCACAGCCACAGCCGTATCTGATTAAAGCCGTGCAGTGCCCATTTGTCCTGTCTCAGTGCAGATATCTCATAAGTGACTTCTCCACCCTGACCAGACACTTAGCGCGCCCCGTGCACAAACCCTTGAGGTGTTATTGTTAAAGACAACTCCGGTGCAAAATGAACCTTTGGTCTAATAACACATTGGTACCAAGTCGACCTTTCTTTGTGATTTGTTTTCATGATAATCAAATGTAAAGAGTTTTATCTCTAAAAACTGTTTAGCGTATAACGCTAGTGTATAGGGCATGGAGTAATGAAAGTTAATACCACCAACAAGGCTCAAAATAGCCCCACACTATAACGGTAACATAATGAGGGTCCCTACATGCAAAACGAAGCATTGAGAACTTTATAAGTGTACAAACAGTTTAATAAGAAGATATTTTATAAAGACAGTCCACTTCGTGTATACAGGCAGGAGCCATCTTTGGAAAACAGTCTCGACAAGTCGAACCACGAACGGTTCATTCAGTACGGCATTCATTTTGAGCCGGAGTTGTCCTTTAGGACTCCAAGAGCAGAGGCAGTCATGGCAATCCATGCGTTCTGTCGTTGGATCCATTCAGGGGAAAAATTCTTAAACACCAGGAGTGGGTATCACTTACACCTTCATTTATTACTGTCAGCGACTAATCCCTGAGAGGGTCATGATAAACACACTGATCTACAGGCCATGACTGCTGAGGGCAGGCAAGGTTCCTCTCTGAGACACGAGGCAGAAAGGCCAATTAGTGAGTTTCCAAAGAGTCAAAGTAAATCTAGCAGCTGTTTGGGTAAAATCAAAATAATTAGTTCTTTATGCTCTGAAATGACACTTATAAAGGTCTTTAAAGGGCATATTGCAGGTTAGAGGACCCAATGAGTCAATGCATAGAAAAATAATGTAGGAACTAGATTTTCTTTAAAATATACTTATAAATACGCTACAGAAGTTTCTGGAGTCGTTTTTGTGAGACGATTTTACTTCCGCCTCTGAAATGGGCATGGTGGTCGTGATGTAACGGTCGGGAGAGCGGCCGATTCAGACAACAGGAAAACAATGGATCGCAATGAAATTTGGGATGCTGAGGAAATAATTACTCTTATGAGGGACCACAGCCATACAATTATGAGCCTGCTATGCTGCCAAGAGAACAGGAGCAGGCCAAGATTAATGTTAGACAGAATGGTCAGAGACAAATTGAGTAGTGTTGTGAGGAGAACCAGTGGAGAACAGGACAGCTGTTTTTGGTGAAAGATGTGCTTATAGATACACGTTCGCTAACGATATACATTGTGCACCCAATATTGTGCAGATTATTACCACAGTATATCAGGCCAGCAGACATGAGTATGTTTAGGGTATAGATTTATATTATTAAATGTATACAAACTATACTTGAGTATATTTCTATTGTACTAAAAACATACTGAAAATTAAAGATTTGAATATTTCAACAACCTAGTCATTTTGTTTTTTAATTACAAGTTACCTCATATGTAGGGCATCTATTTCACACTATTTGATGCCATTGCTATAGTATACGACGATCAATATTCTTGCTTCGGCATCCCATGTTGAACTCATCATATCGCCGGGATGGTAATCCTCCAATCTAAAGTGAAAGCGAAACACGACCGCGTTTTCTCAAAACCGATGCGGAAGAGAAATCCCGTCTCTTTGCCTGCACAAACCACACCAGGCACGAAAGACATATAAGCACTGTCCATTTTCTTGTTATAGAAACCTGTGGACTCGATGTCCTGACAGAATGGACTTTTTGCAACCTCCACAAACACAATAAGTTACCATGACGATGATAAATTAAAATACAAAAACAGAAAACACACTGACTCATGGCCGCTCTCACTGAATAGCAGCCTACTCTGCACTGAGTTGAAAAAAGCCATTATTACGTACGAGCAGTCCAAGAAACTGTCACTATCTACTAAATTAGTGCCCTTATGTCTTATTAATTTCGATCTTTTTTTTTTTACCTGCAATATGCTCTTTAACATAAAATGGTAGAATAGATTTGATAGGGATTGTGGTCCTGGCCAACCCAACACTTCATCACAACTTCGCCATTCAGTTAGGCTCATCATCCATAACTCAAGGTCAGCCAGGAACCATGGAGTTGTAATTGATGATCAATTGAACTTCACAGACCACATTGCTAACTGCCTGGTCATGAAGATTTTTCTTGTACAACCTTAGGAGGATCAGGCCCTTCTCATCAGAGCATACTATGCTACAAAACTCCTTGTCCAAGCGCTTGTTCTATCCAGACTGGACTATTGTAATGCTCTCTTAGCTGGTCTTCCAGCTTGCACTGTCAAACCTCAACAACTGATCCAGAATGTTGGAGCCAGTGGTCTTTAACGAACCAAAGAGAGCATGTCAATCCTCTCCTCAAAAAATTGCAATGGTTGTCAGTTGCCGCTCAGATCAAATTCAAGTCACTGACGTTTGCCTCCAGAAAAGTAGCTACGTTTGTCCACTACATGGAGAAAAATCCAGCAAAGTTTTCCTCAAAAACCTTACATTTCTTTTGACTGAAGAAAGAAAGACATGGATATCTTAGGTGCGTCAGGGTGAGTAAATTATCAGCAAATTTGAATTCTTAAGTGATCTAATCCTTTAATAAACTCTCAAACGGTTACATTTTATAATGTGTAACACTATAAAACACTAGGCATGCAATGACCATTTTATCAAAACAAATCACTGCTGTATCACATATTTTAATCACAGGTATTTTTATCGTTTGCATTACAAAAAAAACTAATCAAAACACTACAAAACCAAACCACAACACAACACAATGAGGCAAAAAAAAAAAAGCCTGTGAAACAGGCAGAGATATGTCTGGACTGTGGGTGGAATAGTCTACCGCATCATCTTGAAGACTCATTGATTAAAATACACTGAGGGCCACAACAAAACAAAAGGCCCTAGATGGAGCTCCAGCAGAGCAGCCTGTAATGAGGCTTCACTATTATGCCTTCTACTTGTAGGTGTGCACCATGTTTCTGACATCCAGGGTTGAAAGAGAGACACACGCACAGAGAAAGGTACAGTGAGGTAGAAACCACCACATGATAGAAGAGATCAGACTGTCCTTTGTTCCGGCGTTTCAATCAGGTGTCTCATTAATGGCCATCAGAGGTCCAACCGCGCTGCAGCCGGCTCATGATGGCCATTAGGGCTAGAGAACATGTACAGGAGCACTTTTTTCTCTCTCACCCACAACTGCATCACATCAAATAATTAATACAGCCAGATCAGAAAATGCTAGTGCAAATGATGTAGTCCGGGTTGGAGTTTGCTTGCCATTGCATGGCTCCGTACACGAGAGGACGACGTGATTCAAGGCCGTAAGATATATGACCACACCATTAACACATCATGACTTTTATAGGGGCTTCAGTTAAGCTTGTTGTTTACAATTGCTCAGAACACACGAAGATGTCAAACACTAAAAGGACACACTATGATATAACTCTTCTACTGAATGAAATGAGCAAGAGAAAGAGTTGACTTGCGTATGATGGATGCCTCTCGTTCTGCTCTGACAGTTATTATGAACAAATTAAGTGTCTGTCTGAGCCAATCATATAGATCTGCTCTTGAACACGGCAGAGGCTGTTGGAAAGAGGGCATTTCTTTCTCTCTCAAGTAAATGAGGAGAAAACCGCAGGCTGAAAATAGTTGTTTAATATTGTTTGACATTAGCCTCACAACTGGCAAAGAGACCTTGAGTACAAATCATCGCGAGGCATCAGATAAGCAGTATAATTAATATGGTAGCATAGCTGAGACTCAGAGAGTCTCTAAAGGGAGGGCACTGCTCATCAGCCTTATCTGAAAAATGGTGAATTATCCAATGCATTATCCCTCAGGAGTATTATTTCCCATTTATATTTCACTCATTCTATTTTACAATGCTTTCTCTTGCATGCACACAGCCCTAAATAAAGACCCTTAGGAGGCTGCTCCAGGGAAAATGTCCCATCAGTGTTAAAGATGGATAAAAGTACACCATAAGCTCTTTATAGGCTGTCCTTTGCTAAATTATTTGCGGTATTTCATTTATGTACTAATGTAGGAATCATAAATGTTGTGTGGAATCTCATCTCAAATCTTTCAAATTGGTTTCTTGAACATGACAATGAGTTCACTGTGCTAAAATGAACCCCACAGTCACCAGATCTCAACCCAATAGAGCATCTTTGGGATGTGGTGGAATGGGAGCTTCGTGCCCTGGATGTGCATCCCACAAATCTCCATCAACTGGACGATGCTATCCTATCAATATGGGCCAACATTATTAAAGAATGCTTTCAGCACCTTGTTGAATCAATGCCACTTACTGTAGAATTAAGGCAGTTTTGAAGGCGAAAGTGGGTCAAACACAGTATTAGTATGGTGTTCCTAATAATACTTTAGGTGAGTGTATATGGGTTTCATTTCAGACCCACTTAGAGGATCTTAGAGTCTCCTGAAGATTAAAGGCAGAGGAACCTCTGGGTTTGTGGGGATTATAAACACGAATCACTTTGTCTGTGCTTATTTTGCAGTGAAATAAACCACAGAAACAGTAAAAGCTCTACTGAGTAATGCTGGGATAATACACACTGGAATACAAAATGGAAATATTGACATAAATATTTACATACAAGGAAAAGTAAACATGGCCGGCCTGTGGGGCCCCAGACGAGAACATGAAAATGGACCCTGTCAGACTAAAAAGTGTAATTACATAGAAATGTCCACAGAACCACTGCAATATGAAATGCAGTTGTATTTTAAACCGTACACGTCCATTGGCATGCAGTGAGCAACAGCGAGCAATTCCAATT
This sequence comes from Pimephales promelas, assembly GCF_988280905.1. Lineage (NCBI taxonomy): Eukaryota > Metazoa > Chordata > Actinopteri > Cypriniformes > Leuciscidae > Pimephales > Pimephales promelas. Next base: position 35,595,689 of record NC_142769.1, read on the forward strand.
CATTCTTTAGTGGTTGAGTGGCAGGATTGCACAGGGGATTGTGGGATTGACAGTGGAGCAAAGCAAGTAGTAAGAGCATCACAAAAATTGGGAAATGCTGAACTCGCAAATGAGAGGCGAAAAAACCCTTGTGGCAGACAATCTTTGCAAAGTAAATGCAAGTCAAAATCTGTCAGAAACATTTTTAAAGGGGTCATATAATGGTATATGCACTTTTTCAAGTTGACTGATATGTGTGTTGGCAGTGCCTGTACACAACCATCCTATAAAGATAAAAATACATCCAGTGTTTTTGTTTTAATCTCCTTATACGTTATCCTCTGTCTCAAATTGAGCAGTTTGTTTTTGTGACGTCAATAAAACGGATGCCCCACCCACGATTGTTGATTGACAGCAGCGTTTCAACAAAGACCGGCCCTGACCGGCCCCCCTAAATGTGGAGAGTGAAATAATTTTTTACAGTTTTACGCATTTTTACAGTCTTTTGTCACATACTCCGTCACACATTGTATTTCTCATGCGGAAAAACTATTTATAATATTTTTAATATGCCGCAAAAAAAGCACTATTGTATCTGGGTATACGATTTAAGCAAGAACCAATGAAAGAAAAAAGCATATCCTGGAATTGTTCACGTGATTCTGCTACAACATCTTCCGAAACTTTCATTCACCCAAAGAGGAAAGCACTGGAGCTCCGAGCATCACTTTGAGCACAGAGTAAGTCATGATCTCCTGTTTTGATGTTACAACAAATTCACAACTTGTTTGACATAAAAAAATGGCAGCTTGACTGCTGTTAGCGAATGATTCCCAGATAATTAGCATCAGATTTCACGAGTGTCTGTAACTTAGCCAACAGTTTACAGCCTGTTCACTGACAACACCTGCTCAGAACAAGTAGTCTAGGCTTGTCACATTTCCCTTATGACACGATGACTGACATACAGTAGTCACATTATAAACATCTCTCTCTCCAAATAGGCTTAATAATTTTATTAGCACAAAATAAATAAAAGTGCATTGCATAGTCGATGTTAGGTCACTTTTAAAATCATGTCATATTTTATAATTAAATTCTGGCCATGGATGCATTAATTGCATTAAATGTAAAAATAAACAATTCAATAATTTAAGTTGTGCTGGCCAAACTGGAACTAAATCTAAATCAGTCAACTACAGAAAGACTAGATGAAATATGTTCAAAACAGTACATGTGATATTTTGTGTACTACCCACCTTATTTTTCAACGTAGAAGTAAGCCATTTAGTATGAATGTACGAGATATCCAATTCATTAGGTGCTATACAGGGTTCCTACAGATTTCTTCAAGTTAAATTCAAGTCTTTTTAAGACCTTTTTAAGACCATTTATATTAAAAATTAATACCTATTTCACGTCCCTACCAGCAAAGAAAAACAAAATCAAGAAAAACAAAATTTTGACTGGATCGCTTCCCAGATCGACACTAACATTTTTTATCTAGTTTTTATTCGTTGAAGAAAATGTCAACAGATTTTCGTCAGAGTTTTTGTCATTCAAAACTAGGTTTCATTTAGCTAGCGTCTCATTTTCGTCAGTGAAAAAATGTCGTTGAAGAAAAGTTTATCATTATTTCGTCAATGAAATTAACACTAACATACAGCACAACTTTTAAGATCCAGACATCAAAATTCAAGACTTTTTAAAAACTTTTTAAGATATTATTTCGAAATTCATAAATTCAATTCTTTTAAGGCTTTTTAAGACCCCGCAGGAACCCTGGCTATAGACCTTATGTAGCCCCGCCCCTTTTCAGCGCTGCACTCGTTGTCTTTTGACTTCCAGTCTGTATTTTGACAGCGATCTTGCATGGGTAAGAATGAACTGCTCGTAAAAAATTTCCCCCCAAAATTTTTGTTAACTCTACAATAAGTAAATCCACCAGTTAATTACTCCTCAACAGCGATGCCATAGAAATATACAGAGCGACCGTGAAACCGGAAGTTCAAAGACAATATTCTAACGCCGCCTTCACACTGGCAGTTGAAATCAGCTCCAATGCGGCTGCGAAACGACCGGAAGTCATTCATTTCCTATGGAGATTCGCAGACCGCATGCGAATGGGTCCGAAACGGGTCCGACCGAGTGCGGTGCGAAGAAAATCGTGTCCGTTGGTCATCCGGATGCGTTCAAAAATTTGAACTCGTGCGAAAAGCTACGGGCGGTTCCTATCCGACAATTCCAGCGGAAGTTGACCGTTGCTATGGTACTGATAAACAAACCTGAATTATTAACTTTTAATAAAATAAATATTGATTTTATAACGATAAGTTGTGATGTCATTTTTTATTTTCATGACTTTCTAACGTTTATAAGGGCAGTTAATACAATTAAATTGAAGGTAGACATTGAACTATTGACCACTATATCACATTTTTTAGCCGACCTGACATGTCAACGTCCTGAGCAACTTTCCTCACGCAGCATAACCCTAATCAGAGAGATCATACAGAACTGACAGAATCAAACTTTAATCTGTCCGCCATTTTTGTTTCAACCCGCGTCCGACGCTTTTCACTGTGTAGTACGACGTCCGTTGGGAACGTATTGCGTATTACGGAGCTGATTTCAACTGCCAGTGTGAAGGCAGCGTAAAGATGACGGTGCATAAGGTCTATAGGGAAATAACAAGAAGAATAACAAAGCAAGCTGTAAAAGTATTTACGCAACAAACAAGTGTGTTTATAAGACAATACAATAAAATATGGCAAAAATACTACACAGCAATATCAAGCAGCATAACGAGCTGTTTTGTACAGTTAAAATAACTGAAAGCAGATGAACACAAGAAGCCAGACACATTGAATTTATAAATGGCCTCTTGCGTGAAAAATAAGGTATGTGGCTCTGTTTTTCTGTACTCTTAAAAAGCTCAGAGATCCTCCTCACTATGTGCTTCAGTCTGATTTTTCCCCTTCTCCTGTAGCTCTTGACAGCGACCCCTCAGAGATTCATCTCCAGTCTGAGCAGAGTGGCAGGACTCTCTCTCTCTCGTCTCTCCAAACGGCTTTGCTCAAAACAATAACACTGTTTAATATAGGAAAAGGGTGGGGAAAGTGGAGGACACTGTAACCCCAAAACATCAGGGCTGTCAAAATGACAGATGTATGTTGGTGTAAAGGGTGTGCTATAGTCTGAGAGAAAAGAGAGAGCCCAATGGAAGAGAAAGAGTGAGTTAAGGGGAGAGTCATTTGTTGGTCTTATGACATTACAAAACCAATAAGACAAGAGCTCTGATGCATAATAAATGGCTCATTTCACATCTCTCTCATTAATGAAAATGATTGAGAGAGGCAGTATTATTTAGAGGATTCAAATACCCCAAATGCCTCAGAAACAGCAGCTCTCCCCATTCAATCAAGCTTTGTCAGAATGGATGAACAGAGCAATTACTATGACTGTACTGCATGAGCAGAAACAAACGCGAGACTCTACGACGACGCTAAGTAACCCTATATAATGTTTCCTTTGAAAGAGCACAAAACATATGAGAAGGGAGACTAATGAAGGGAGACTTTTTCTCCAATGGAAAAGCAGCAGAGCTTGAGATTGAACTCTGTTTGAAGGTCAATTTGTCATGTTTTAGATCAGTACAGTATTAGTGTCGATTAGTCTTAACTGATGACATTGCTATATTGATCTGAATTAATGTATTAAATAAATGTATACACTCAAATATGCGTGCCGATTTGTCCTCAGAAAGAAAAACACAGTAGACTGGCGCAAAATAGTCTGTAACTTTGAAGAAGCTGTCAAATTAAGCAGATGCCAATTTGGAGATGAACTCAACCTCAAAAACTATGAACAAAGCCACTCAAGACAATGACAAGTAAAAGACAACGTGACCCAAACTACAAGGCATTACAATATGGGCTCACTCTCAGCAAAGATTAACATGGTTTTCCTCCATGATGACCAATGTAAAATCTGGGTTCTTCAGAAACTAAAACCATTTGAGAAGAACTGAACTAAATAATGCAGACGGCATTACAAGCGTTCCTCCCATGAGATTCTGTCTGAGAGAGAAAGGGGGCAACCTATTATAGAGGGCATTCACACAGCTACACACACACACACATCCATGAGTGACAATGTACCGTTAAACAGGCAAAACAGCAGTGGAAGTGGCACTCTTCCTATCTTCAATCTGCCAAGTACAGTACGTAATGACTCAACATGACATGAAGACACTGTGGAGAGAACTGTTATTGACATGATGTTCAGTATAAGTCTCAGTCTCTAAGGATTCAGAGGTTGTGTGCCAGTGTGGTGGCGACCTTAAAGGGTGTAGAGTGAATCCATTTTTTAGTACTTAAGGTTTAAAGACATACTGCTTTGTTTGAAATGACCCTACAATCGAATAAACACCATCAATGAGACAGCGCACAGCTTGAGTCAGAGACTGAAAATAGCTGCAGTGATATGAGTGTTTTTCTTTTTTAGACTGTATACTGAGCCTCTAAGACAGAGCTAAATGTTTATGTTGAGGAGATTCACGCACGGAAGTAATATATGGCTCACCACCCACAAATCCATGTGAGAAACCGGTCCATCTTATGATGCGTAACAGAAGTCAGTCGGGTTATAAACAGCAGGGTGTTTAAACATTAATATTGCAAACAGTAATCAACAATAACATAGCTAGTATTTCAGAGACAAAACTCTACTGGATAACACTAGTCTGAGTCATTTAAATATATAACAGAATCAGAAATGGCATTATTTATTTACTCAATAAAATATCCTTGGTCTTGCAATGCATGATACTAAATAAAAATGTTTTCATAATCTTTCAATAAACAAACTTTCTGAGCCTCTAAAATGTGTCTATTGACAAATCCAAGGTAGCATCAAGGGAAAAATCACATTAAACTATAAAATTAAATAAAATCCACAATCCAATTCTGATGTATATATATTAGGTCCTAGCCTACACTGGTAGGAAGTGGTAACCTACAATTCTTACCTTAATGACCTATTAGTATCACTTTATAATTAATGAATATTAATTCTTAACAAGAAAACAGGATTGAAATCAAAAAATTGAAAGTTCTGCCATTAATTGCCATGACCTTCATTCATTTTTGGAAAATAGGTTGAACCACTGCAGTCACATGGACTATTTTAACCATGTCTTTACCTTTCTTGGACTTGCAAGTTGCAGTGATGGTGGTTCAGAAAGCTCTCAAATTTCATTAAAAATATCTTAATTTGTGTTCCGAAGATGAACAAAGGTCTTAAGGATTTGGAACAACATGAGGGAGATTAATTAATTAATTAACCCTTCTAATAATGTAATTTTTCATGACCTAATCAAAAGTGAGAACTATTTACTGTTAATAAGTTGTTAACAAAGCATTATCTAACTCTGAGCAATAATAATAATAATTTGTTAAAGTGACAATGAATAACTCACCATTTGTATATTATCTTTACTGTATAACTACAGTTTATAAACTATTAAATCAACTATACACTAATAAATTGCAAATTATTTGTAAGTACTTTATTACACTATACTTATTATAAAGTGTTACCTATGTGTTTATACCCTTATTCAGTTTTATTGGTGTAACTGTAACCTATTTCACCGGTATATAGGATGGTACAGCAATGTTAAATCAAACTGAAAATGATTAAAACAATTAAAAAGTAAACAAAGATTTAGACATTACCAAGGAAGCTCGTTTTTAGGCTAATATTTTTTAATGCACAATTTTTCCCAGAGAACATTTTGTCTCGTATATACTGTATGTTGAAATACTCAAGATAACAACAAAAGATTATTATGCATTTCAGTGACTTGACTTGATTTCATTTCACTTACTAATTCATTTACATTTATTCATTTAGCAGACGCTTTTATCCAAAGTGACTTACAAATGAGAACAATAGAAGCAGTTAAACTAACAATAGGACAACAATATGCAAGTGCTATGACCCTTCCCAGTTTAATCTAACGCAGTACATGTACTTCAAAAAAAAAAAAAAAAAAATTTTTTAATAAAGGTAATAGATATAGAATAGAAGATAAAGTAATAGTATTAATGGATCAAGTGTCACTGAAAAAGATGCGTCTTCAGCCGTTTCTTGAAAATGGCCCCAGCTCTGGTTAAGTTAGGCGGGTCATTCCACCAGCAGGGAACAAACCAGAAAAAGGTCAGAGAAAGCGATTTTGTGCCTCTTTGAGATGGCACCACAAGACAGCGTTCACTTGCAGAGCGCAAGTTTCTGGATGCACATAAGTCGGAAGTATAGAGTTTAGGTAAAAGGGACCAGTGCCAGTGGTTGTACTGTTGGCGAAAGTCAGTGAATTGAATTTGATGTGAGCGGCAACTGGCAACCAGTGCAATTCACCTACTTTCCTGCTCTCACTCATTTTCTCAGTGCTGACTTGATGTAATGAGTCAGTGAACTGTTATGACCCACCTTCTGACCCCAAAGCAGATTTAGTTCAGAGGTCCCTGATCAATACACCAATCTGGTTCATGCCATCATGACTGCGAGTTAATTTGATATGCATTGTTTAGGACTCCACTTCCTTCCACCTACCATTTCGTACCCAGCATGTGTCTGTGCAGACAGCTGAGGACAAAAAGAAAGGGATATCTCTGATTTTGACAAACATATTTTGATTATATTGACCAAAAGGGTTTTCTAGGTGTTCATAATGATTGATATAGACCATTTTGCAAGATGTAAACAACACTGGTCCAGAAACACTTTCTGTTTCAGTTTGTAACTGTTTTCTTTATTTCATATGTAAAGAAAACATCTTAAAGATGTTTGTTTAACTTATGTTCTGTGGGTTGTATTTTATCCCAGCTTTTATGTAGTGTTAAAAAAATGAAACAGGAAGTGCTTCTGGACCAGTGTTGTTTACACCATGCAAAATGGTCTATAGCAGTAAACAGTGAGTATCAGCTGATGATGGACAGGTGAGTCAATAGACTCCCGTGCATGTCAAACATAAAGCCAGGTGTTAAGGGAGTCTTATCAATTTCTCTGTTTAAAAAAAAAAGAAGTGATGACATTGAAAATGAAATAGAAATAAAAAAAAGTAACTTATAAGAAGGACAATAGCGGTTACAAGCAAGTAATGTTTAAAACACAGCGCTGCAAAGCTGTATCTAGCCTACGGGTGTCTTGCAGTGCAAGGTTGTAATCCTATGAGAAATCACATTGTGAATGCTGATTGTCCTCTCGGCTGTTTGCCTTTGACTCTCTGTGATTATAACGCTTTAACACCGCCGCTGTAATCAGACGCGCCAGGCTGCCCTCCTCCACCTCCCTCCGCTTAATCAATCTGACCCAGCCCAGATTAACTAGATCATAATCAACATCCTGCTGTGGCAAAAAAAAACTCCACCGCCCACTCCCTCCGGCACACTGGACACCTTGCGTCCTCGGTGACATATGCAGACCGTCCTGCTATCAGGGCCTTCAGATGCAAGCGGCCCACTGCGCTACACAGAAATAAAGCTTGCATGTAATCAGAGTGGACCAGATACTAATTGCAGCAGTTACATTGAATGTGAGAGGGAGCAAATAGAACAGGACTGAAACTTGAGAAGGATCTGAAGCCCTTCAGGGTTTTTATTTCTCTCTCTGAGTGTTCTAATTAATTTTCTTGGCACTTAAGACTTCAGAAAATAGCTGTGTGCCATAGGTGTGTCATCACCTTCTATGTGTGTGTATACAGTAGAAATGAGTGTGTGAGAGAAACATAGTCTGTTAAATGTTTCATGCAACTAATTTAATTTACAGAATGCACATCGCAAAAGATCATAGGCCATATATGTATTGTTTATACATATAAGTCCCTTGAGACTGAAATCTCTTTTCTGAGGGAGAATAAAAGTATTCAATGAAAAAAAGATCAACGAAAAGAGAATTTTACATTTGAGATGAGGGCCTGAGATGGAGTTGCAATGAGCAAATAATAATAATAATACAGGTGTGAGAAGAACAAGACCATGTGCCACTAGCTCCTTTGTAATAGCATTTAATAACATCTGCATGTCAAAGAATTAGGGCTGCAACAACTAATCGATAAAATCGATTATAATCGATTATGAAAATCGTTGTCAACGAATGTCATTATCGATTAGTTGGTCTGATTACGTCACGGGGATTGTTTACTTGCTACATGCGCTTCTTACATGCGCTTCATGAGGCACACACGCAGTCTCTCTCCCTCGCCGGTCTGTGCGCAACACGGACGGTTTGGAGCACATTATCTTCTGTCTCGCATGCGCACTCTTGATTCCGTGAGTTTGAACTAATTTGCGGGCATCAGGAAACCGCTATCAATATGCAGCATACACGAAAATCATTCACCTTTCGGCAAATTCGCCGTTTTGAAACCAAAATAGGTGACATGCGTTAATCGTGTATACTTTATGAAGCCATAATGTAGTATAATGTGAGATAGAAATGTATATTTAAGTCATTAAATTCAAGTTAACGTAAGCTTTTCCCTCCACTGCGGCTGTCAGTCATTCTCTATTCGGTGTTCAAACAGCGCGTCGCGTTACAACAGTTAACATGATGATCTCTTTCCAAGATGATTCAATGTTATTATTATAATTGATCCGTAGATAAAGGTCTATGGTTTCGTAATATAATGACTATCTTGCTAGACTTTTATTGTAACTTAATCACTTTCTACAGAGTGTCTGTTAGATCACAACACTAGAGTAGACTCGGCGCACTATAATTGTTCTTCACGTGCACAGTAGCCTAACTGAAATTTAAAACTGTTAAAAGAAAAGGCTTAATAAACTATTGCAAAGATACTGTATAATACACAGTCAATATTGCTTCCTCACTAAACAGCTGTGCATCTGATTTTTACGATGTTTTTCATGAATGTATAACAACAATACAAAGAGCAATGTGTAACGTTTTACCAGAGATAGTGCTACACTTATTGTCTCTTATTTTTTCCCCACTAAGGAATGTTTTTTTCACTAAATGTTCAGATTTTATAAAATTATTGTGCACTTGTGATTTTTCTAGGCTAAGTTTTTCTGAGTTATCCACTAATCTAGTTTACAATAGCATTTTTGTCATAGGTTATGGTCATATATATTTTTTTTATTTGTTGTTTTTCTATATAATGAAGTTGTCTGTATTAAGAAGATTGTTTAACACACAAAAGAGTATGGTTTTTAGGGTTTTATTTAGTTATAATAAACAAAAAAATGAAATAAATTTTTTATCCGATTAATCGATTAATCGAAAAAATAATCGTCCGATTAATCGATTATCAAAATAATCGTTAGTTGCAGCCCTACAAAGAATTGAAGAATAGAAGCAATTGAAACATAGAAGCCCGTCCTGAACCTCTTTCTTTTCTGGGCACATCACTCGGGTAGCAGCATGGGTACAGAAAAACCTTCATGCAAGTGCACGACTTACAAACACCCCGCTGTCAGCGTGCTACTCCATTCGTGACAAGTGTCAAAGCACAGTGTGGAAGGGCCACCTGCTGCATGAAGATCACATCATTCCACACGAGGTGGACAGGAGAGAGAGGAGAGTAAAATAAATAAAGAACCTGTAATCTGTTCTCGTTTAGAAGAACAAAAAGATGAATGGAGCTCCTCTCACTTACAAATAAAGATTCATTACTGCACTATTCACAAACAAATTATTTCCCTAGAGAATGGATACAAACAACAAACCTACACTGATTTGGTATTCACAAACCAACTATGAATAAACACGAAGACAGAAGCAGATAAGTGGAGTTTTAACAACATAAGCAAACCATCATCTGTTATTCTCATTTTTAAAAATCATAATTTGAAGAGGGATTCCAGGATGCGGAGGAAATAAGAATAAACAAGACAGTATTCCCAGAAGGCTTGGGATGAGCTGTAACACAGTGTGTGGGTGTTTGGCTAATTATCCACAAGGAGTCTGCTGTTTTTGTTAACAGTTATGAGTGTCTGCTTGCTGCTGTCACATGGAGCGAGTGGGAGAGAAAGAGAGAGCGAGAGATATTTGACAATTTTGAAAGTACAAATCCAAACAAGCCAACCTGAGACACACCTGAGCCCTGTTGTAAATATCTGCACAGTCACGGATAGATCTTTTTATTGTTATGTTTTGTTTACACAACAAATGCATTCACTCTTAGACTAGATGCATTTACGTTAATTTAGAGAGGCATATGTACGTACACACAAAAACATGAAAGTGTGCGTGAACACAGAATCACAAATAACTTGTCTTGTCATGTCAGAAACGTTTACCGGGGTGCCTGTGCGCATTGTAATCAGATGCGGATGAGAGGGCTTTGTGCCAGTTTGTTTGTGAAGGAGTGAAAGGAGTGACGTATTGAGGGGGAGCGTGAGAGAGACAGGGAAAAGGAAGAGAAGGAAAGAGCCGGAATGAGGCTGAGACACGCATGTCAAACTTTGTCACAGTCGAGCTGTGATTGAGGTTTCGAAGCTGCCCTAGATATCCAAACATTCATTTTCAGTAAAGAGCAGAAAGCTGAGAAAAACAAGCACACATCCGGCACAGTGTCTTTCCAGGTGCTTCAAGCTGAAAATCAATCTCCATAATACAAACTATACTAAAATTGGCATTAACAGCTTTTAACTTTTTAGTTTGTTAGCTTTTAGTTGTCTTTCTTTTAACACATTTCCAAAAACTCTCCAGATTGGTTTTATGACCCTGCTACTTGACAGATAACTGAAAATGGCATCCAAAGATGGAATTGATGAATTTTTACTGTTTGGGTGAGTATGGAAAATAAAAGTCCCAGTGTAAATGCCATCTAAACACACATTCAAAATCACTCAAACCACCTCGGGAGCAAGAAATGACCATCTGAATAGTTTTTGAAAACAAGTAAAAAAAAAGAAAACCAAAATTTAAGAATGAAAGCTCAGAAGATGACTCGATATAAATTTATGACACTCGGCCAAGTGTGTATCTGTTTATTCGGTCCACATATTTAAACTTTAAGGCCCATTCACACGGAGTTCAATGACTAAATATAAAAGTTTTAAATTCTGTGAGAAAAATCAACAAAACAACAGTAATGATATGGAGGTACAATATCATAGGAATCATTTTTTTCTTTTTCAGGAGATCCATCTGACTTTAAAGAGCTTGAACATTTAAAGCTGCAGACAACATAAGATTAGCGTGCTTATAATAAACAGAACATAATACGCTAGTGTGGACACTACTATATTTATAATTTATTTCGTTAACCTTGTTATCTCAATGTTTTCGTTTTAGGTGTGAACGGACCTTTACTCCTTCCAAACTAGATCATACAAATTGTGAGCATGCAATCAATTTAAATCCAATTTAGACACAAATCTATGTAAATTTAGTGCAAACAGAAACTTAATTGGATACCAAACCAGTCGACCAAAATGCAGAAAGTAACCAAGCGTAAATACCATCTATGAAACCAGTCTCAGTGAAAGTCCTAGGCTCTGTAAATAAATAAATATATACAATCCACTGCATAAAGCGATATATGGTATATAGAAAATCACAAATGATTGATTGTTTATATCATTACAAAAAATGATGTTATCGCCTCTTACATATTAAAAGTTGGATAATTAGATCCAACTTTACCAGCATAAATACAGTACTTTCATGTAAAGCAATACAGCCAATCTTGATTGTATATATCGTTGCAAAATGTTATCGCATAGCTCTATGTATAAAATTGGATATATAAACTTTATCTGCATGGATAGATACTATACTCACGTAAAGCAATGCATAGCAAATCTCAACAGCTGGATTGCTTGTATCATCGCAAATTGTAAACTATACCTTATGTAGCCCCGCCCCTTTTCAACACAGCATTCATCATTGTGGTCTGTTTTCCAGATTATATTTCCACAGCATGAAGGTAAGATCTTACGGATTTAAAAATTAAGTTTTTAAGTTTTAAAATCTTACTGGTCTACTGACATTAGTTATCACATCCGCTTCAAACTTTAAAATGCTCTCTACAAATACATTCACTTTACCAGCTATTACTCTTTGACAGCGATCCCATTGAACTTCTATTTTTGCAGTAGCTTTTTATATTTCTATCACAAAATTCTAAAGATGGCTGTGTGGTTGTTTGAACCAAAATGGACTTCATGGATAAATCTATAAATAATTTTTTTTTTTTTTAATTTTTTTTTTTTTCAAAAACACACTCTCCCTGTGAATCATTTTGTGCATCTGGGTTTGCTGACATCCGTTGAGATTTGAACGGTGTGATTAGCAAAATAGGAAAAAGTTGGAAAACTGATTTTAGCACCTTTGTATGTGCAGGTGTTTGCTGTAGTAGAGCATAAAAACGGATAGTGAACATAATGAATGTAAAGTAAGATTCTGTGGTTGGAAGATTCATGACTGTGGTGAGTCCCATCTGGTCTGGGGCTCTCCTGAGACAACCAGAGAGGAGAACTGAGGTTACACCACCGTAAATACAGCTGACACACTCGTTTACTACAGCCATCACTGCTTTACTCTCTAGGCAATCAGAGACACATGCCTCAGTGACAATGTTATTTGTTGATGAAAATAAAATCCATCTAGGCTTTGTTCTCTCACTGAAAGACAAAACCAGATGTAAACCTCCACCTTTAAAAAAAGAAAAAAAAACACGCACAATAATTAAATCAATGCTAGTGCAATTTTATCCATCTCTTGAAAGGGATCAATTTTCATGCATTTAATAAGCATATTTGATTTATTTAATAGCCAAGTGGTCTAAAGTCAAAAGCCAGGGCTGATGTTTCTGCTAAACCAAACAAGAGCTAATGAATGCAGCTTTGCTTACTGACACTCTGCTTGACTGCAGAACATGACCGCCATACTGAGACAGGTCCAATACACTACCCACTCACACAGCTAGCCAACAGTCCTGGAGTTATGACACAATAAATCTAATGAGAACAATAAACACAAATTTCACTTTCATTCTAACAGGAAACACCCAGCACTATTCACCTGCCAATCTTCACTCAAACTCCTCCCCCCGGTCCGAGGGTCTCCCTGCAGCCATGGCAGCTGGGGGAAAGAGAAGCCTTTGTGACTGGCATCTGGACTGCTGGCTCAAACTGCTAATTACCTAAATTTACTAGTAATTAGCTGATTAAATTAGGCATTTAAGGCCAGTGTCAGGGCTCCCGGAAACCACACGTTATTGAGACAGGAAGACAGCTGCCGGCTGTAAAAGACAGGGAAAGACTAAGCTGTAAGTAGAGCATAATGCCAGTGATGTGCCTTTTACACATGCAGAGTGGTAAGATCCGGGGTAATTGACTGTTAAATGATCAAAATTTGAACCCCACTGCGAGTCAGAAGTCTTAAATAATTCAGGAAAACGCCTCACCCACCATACTTTATCTATAAAGAGGTGACAATGACAACAATGCTGCAAAATCCTGAAGTGAAAAGGGTTTGCATTGCATTAATAAATAATTAAAATGTTGCCGTTAGAGATACTAAAAATTAAACAAATCCCCCAATATAGGTGATGAATAAAAAAAAAAATAGGAAGACATGCTGTTGAGGTTGAGTAACAAGTTCCAAATATGAAAAGGTATCATTGTAAATATATTCATAGCAACCAATTATGGCTCCTTATTTCTAAATATTAAATATAATTTATTTGGCTTCCGAACCATATCAAAATTAAGTAAATAAAAAGAATACACAAACAAATAAATAAAAAGGCAAAAAAGGGGAAAATGCATTTAAAAAAAAAGATAAAATTAAATTTATTTTATAAAATTATGACTAATTAAAAAATAAATTCATAATATGTTGGATAATTAAAAAAAATATGTTTTGATTTATAGAAATTATAGGGATTAGAAAAAAAAAAGAAAAATCACCATATTCTTAAATATATTGGTTTAGTTTCTTTAAATAAAAATATGGTATTTTTAAAGCATAATTTTGTGCCAAAATACATTAATTACAACAGAAAGCCATGATAAATGTATGCATGTTCACACTGCTGCCTTGATGTGATAAGAAGACCTCAACAAATTGTCATCCTTCTAACAGCAGCATTAATGGAGACTTAAGTCAGATCCTCCATTTGGCCTGGTAATCACACCCTCCTCTCCATGTTATCCCCTGTCCTTCCACTGGTCACTGCTTCTCAAAAGCCCCCAGGTGCTTCTGTGCTAAACCAACCCTGACAAATCTTCACACGCCACCGTGATAGATGATGCTCTGAGCATTTATCTCAAGATCACAATTTTGAGGCATTTCAACCGCTTTTGAATCCCATCAGCCAGCTTGACCGACAGAGAGGTGAAGAGATGCTAAAGCCCGGTAAGCGCTTGCCTCCAGCTGGACTCTACATTATGGATGCTCTTGACTTCCTGCCGCAGGGTTGCCTTGGAGACGAGGACAAATCTGAACTGGACACACAGTGATGTTCAAATGCTCCCTCTGATGCAGAAAAAGAGAAACGACTAAATTGTTTCTCTTGACACTCTCACATTCACGTGTTGCACTCGTGTGGAAAGAGAGAGGCACTTAATTCTTGGTTAACAGAAATAAATAAAGAACAGGAAACATGGGAGTTCTGTAGATTACAGCACTGCTGCTTTCCATCAAACGGGATTCCAGCCCAAAACTGTGATAAAACATCACTGATTAGACCGCAAAACAGTACTAACAAAGCTAATAGAGAAACACATAATGTAAAACAGAGTGCTGGGTAGAAAAAAAAGACTTGGTGTCATCGTGTACCACCATCAATCATCAGAACAACTAAATACCACCTAGTTATCAATGTTCAATCTATGTTTTTAGCACTGAGCAAGCAGCCATCTCTTTGAGTCCAAACTTAAAAGGATAGTTCACACAAAATTTCCTGCTAATTTACCCTCAGGCCATCCAAGATGTGGGTATTTATTGTTTTTAGCTGAAACAGTTGATCACGGCAATCTGGAGCGTAAGCTTCTAGTCGCATAAGGACGTATAGCTCAAACATTGGGAAACTGGGAAAAATCTTCTCGATTGAGATCGGGCAAGCGAAAAATTTTTACTTTTTTTTTTCAAAGTTGAGGCATCCCACCAAACAAATTTAGGTTCTGGGAATGTTCTGAGAATGTTAGTTTTTGGTTCCCAGACCGTTCCTAGAACTTTCCCTTAAGGTTAAGGGAATGTTTCCGGAACATTCTCCTTACGTTATAAAAATAACCTACATGGAACGTTCCTATAACGTTCTTGTTTGGTTCCCAAAAAATATAACCTCAAGGGACCATTCGGGAACGTTAGGGGAACGTTCTGTGTTTGCAGGGATCCAGGATAATCACGAGCAAGTACCACTTTGATTAACAAAACATAGGCGTCCTTCCTTCCTCTCTGCTGTAAACAAAGACAGCGTCAGCTCACGTGTGAGTTTTCTCCCGCGTATACGTCATTATGCGTCAGGAAGTTCACACTGCAGACTGCCATGAGAGCGCTCAGGACTGTTTGGCGAGGTTGGATTACAGGCAATAATGTTATAAATAATATTCAGTTTCTTGCACAGTATAATGAAAAGAGTAATAGTGTGCACATCCCACCTTGGCAGGAGCAGGACAAGAACTAATGAAGTAAAAGTAAATGTGATGTCCGCAACACTGCTTTATGCTCTCATTTTAATGAAAAAGCAATGTTTCTACTCTACTGGGTCTTCTTCAGGCAGTTTCTTGCACAGAACAATCGTTTCACGATTCAAGCCACGGAGGGGTTTTTTTTGGCCAGTAAATGTGTTTTTTAGGTAGTCATTGACTTGCATTAAATGAGTCACCAAGGACAACGGTTTCAGCTAAAAATCTCCTTTAATGTTCTAATGAACGAAAAAAAAAGACACTTGCATCTTGGATGTTCTGAGGGTGAGTAAATCAACAGCAAATTTACATTTTTGGGTGAACTATCCCTTTAAGTACTGTCAACAACATACACATTAATAATACATTTTATTTTGATTAAATATACTTTTTTCTGTAGTTGCAAGAGGCTGCAAGTGCCTCACCAGTCCCTTGACAGGCGTTTTGTAGATATGAGTAATAAAAAAACTAAAAAACTAAAACAACACATCAATATAGTAACATTCAGAAGTTTTGCAATCCATTTCAAACATGATTTTACATGAATTAGCTGTTCAATTTATTTAAATAATATATACTTTGCTTAAACTAATAAACATAATATACATTTTTTTTAAAGAAATTCATTATTTTATTCAACAGACATTAAATTGATCAAAATTGACAGTAATGTGTAACGTTACCAAAGGTTTATCTCAAATAAATACTTTTCTTTTGAACTTTCTATTCATCAAAGAATCCTGTGGCAAATGTTTCGTGGTTTTCACTAAAATGTTTAGCAGAACAAGAGTTTTCAACATTGTTATTCAAAAGATGTGTCTTGAGTAGCAAATCAGCATAGAATTGCTGCAGAAAATTCAGTTTTGAAAATGACATAACTGTCCACGGTTGATTTGAACATATCAGTCTATACTGCACTGCACCAGAGTGAAATTAGATTTATAACTTCCCGCAATCATACATTAGGATGAAATTCATGTTTTGAATTCTCTAAAGCACATTTGCGTTTTAATGCTTTTTTCCCCAGACTGGCAGTTTTGACCAAAATATATCCAATATTAATAAAATAAATCTCTAATTATTTTTTAAAACAGTTTAAAATATATTAAAATAATTTTGACAATATTAGATTTACAGTTTTTAAACAAATAAATGCAGCCTGGGTAAGCATTAAATAACTATTTGGTAATGCAAATTTGTTTAAACACTTTTTTAAAAGTATACATCTTGAGGGTTGTGCTGCCTACAAAAATGTGAAAACTACCTTTCTTACAAAGGCAATAATAGGATACTCTGAGTCACTTATCCTCCTCCCGCAGGATGAAACAATCCCGAACTTCAGGAATTCAATAACAGACAGAAAGAGTGAGGGGAAGCCAGAAAAGGTGTAGCTCGGAAACTGAACAAACTCATTCTACCAAGAAACACACCACTCCTGGGACATACACAAACAAAACACACACTCTCTGGCAGCGCTCATAAGACTCATCCTTACAACAACCCCAAACACCATAAAATATTAATCCAGAACCTCAGGTTCAGTTCTCAAAACATTTGAAGCAATATAAGACTGAAATATCAAAGAGGCTATGGAATTCCCAAATCTCACACTGTCAGGTAATAGTCTCCAAACAAAAGACAGCAACCCAGATTAACAGACAGAAAAAAAGCAAACAATTTTCAACCTTAGACAACTGGACCAGCAGGAGGGAGGCAGCTAAATCTCCACACACATGCCCTTGAGAAAGTTTCTGGGAAATATTAAAGGAATGTTTAGGAGTACAGCATATGAGTGGTGCAGGGTAAATATCATGAGGTTCATGAGGAGTTGAAAGCGATTGAGTCTGTTCTGAATGTAATATCATTGCAAGCTCAGAGCGGCCCATGGGCGTCAGATTAATCACATGGTACTCAGAGAGATGCATGTGCTGGAATCTGTCAGTAGAAAGGTTAATGAATGCAAAAGCAGAGAGGAACATGGGGGGAAAAAAGCAATAAAAAGTCATTTTACAACATGCATGCTGCATGTTCCTCCAAGCAGTAATTATATAATATACATGCATTCAATATCAATGACCTCATATTATACCTACTGTAACTGAGCTTCCGTGATTGTCCATGGTTGATCTGAACATATCAGTCTATACCGCACAGCACCAGAGTGAAATTAGATCTATAACTTCCCGCAATCATTCATTAGGATAAAATTCATGTTTTGAATTCTCTAAAGCACATTTGTGTTTTCATGCTTTATTCCCAGACTGACCAGACAGACCAAAATATATCCAATATTAATAAAATAAATGTCTAATAAAAGCCAATATCCATTATGACAATGATATGCATGCATCCCTAGAAATGACAACAACAACAAAACAAATGTAACTGTCATTTACTATAAGCACTAGGTGTAAAATGGATCAATGTACAGTAATATACCAATCTGACAATGAAAATGAACAAAAAATGCACCGACTACAATGACTATAATAACATGTATTTTCTTCCCAGTTTTAAACACACTGAATACATATTTCTGGCGTAGACACATCAAAATGATGTCCCCTAAACATAATTTTGGTGTGTTCAAGCATACCTTGAACCGTACCAAACGAATCTATTCAAAACTAACTGTGTCCAAATTTCACAATTCACGAAACATTTAGGGGGAAAAAAGCACATATTTACACCCCTAATGAAAACTAATAATAGACGAGGAGCAAAGCCAAGCCTCTCTACAAGCCTTCAGTCCCACAAGTGCGTCATTCTTACCCTCCAAACACACAAAATCAATCTAAATCAATCCAGACAAAAAGGACACAAACAAGCTTTAATAATTCATGAAATGGGATCCATGTTCATTTTAACCACATCTTTATGGGGATCATTATTTGTCACACATCTGTTCAAAGTCATAGATCCATTAAACAGTGGCTTTGCTGTTTTCATTGCTCTTTATGTCAATTTAGCTGTTTATTTGTCCAGAAAAGAGTGGTTTAATGCCACTAAATTATAAATACTCTCTCAGAGAGCAGACGTGTCGATATCTCTAAAGTCTCGTAGGGCTTCATACATGAGGATAATGTCAATCAATGACCTTTCAAGTTTATTCATCCTGTTTTTCTATCAAGGTCATCTTTTGTGACTAGCTGTTGTCCTGCCACGCCATACTCCCGTGAAGACAAGAGTGCTTATTAAACCTCAGTCAATGTGGATACGGTGTCATTTTCATTTCTGCAATATAATAATGTGGCTACTCAGCTTCTCCCTCCGTCTGTCAAACACCTTTAAAAGCTGATTTATTCCCCCCCCCACCCCCCCTCAAGGAGAGGCTCATCAATCTTTCTCTAACTTGACAGCATTCAAGTTCAACTGTCCCCCTTATGGGACTGAATGGACAGAGTCCTATTGATAACTCAATCATCATCGCTGGCCCATGTGAATGGAGACACTTGCCCCGCACCGAAAGACTGTGGAATTCAGCGGCTGATCTGTGATCCCTTGAGATCCTACAGGAGCAAGTTCAATGACAGTCCTTGACGTCAAGAGAAAACACTCCTAGTGGCACTATTGTCAGGCTGTTCTCTTCTATGCTGTAATAGACTACAGCTGGGAGGGATTCCTCAGGATGCCAGCCAGCCTTGAATCCCTTACAAAACCTGTCAATCATACCACTTCTACATTTCCTGGACTGCAAAACAGCATACAGTATGTGTGGAAAGTGTTCAGGAGCATAAACCGCAAATGCAATTTAGTCAAATTGCCCAGGTGTTTTGAAGTAAAAAATAGAATTTAAGAGCAATTCCCAAAGGATTCCATGCATGTGCGCAGGGTGTAGGAAATAATATGTGGAGATAAACAATAAACTACTGAAGTGTCCCTCATGCTGATGAAATCTGTGGTCTGCCGCTAAATTACAGTCCTTCATCTAGGACATATAATGGTGTGTTAACCTGAATCCCACAGAAGGACATCTCATGCTGTAAATCATCTCGTTCTTTGATCTAGAGTTGTGTACTACATCTGGGGGAGAGACACACAAAAAGGGGAGAAAAAGAGTACATCACATTTATGTTGCTCCAACAGTTTGTAAACACTACAGTGATACAATGAGCAGACAAGCGTGTTTATTCTGAATCGGAGCAGTGCTGGCAGTTCTGATAATATGGTTAAAAATTGATGTGCAGAGGTTGGTGAAAGGTTAAGCACAGTGTCTAGTTTCTGTGACACTGGCTTCTTGCAGAAGTACGAAAATAAAGCATATTTTTAAAAACCTTGCAAACACCCCTTTCATGCGTTGTGCAACTCGAAGATCACAAACACAGCTCTTGTCAAGGCATGTTTAAAATATGCCACTTTCAATAAAAGGCCCAACATATTAGGAATACTGTTATCTGTGTTGCTATGTATAATGAGTCCATTACTGATTAGGCCAACACTCCATTTAGAGCAAACGTGAGTGTCCGTCTTATAGACCCCTTTTCAGTTGTTAAACATGGTGACTTTTTTTGTGGGCGGAGCTTAGGTGGAGGCAGAACGATCCCTCTGGCCGCTTCACTAACGCTAGTTAGCAAGTATCGTTAGCTTGTTTTTTTTACCAATGACTGGAGAAAATCTGATTTTATCTTAATGTGTAAGGTCACTCACTCTCCAGGACCGCGATTGTTATTTTCAAAAATTATTTTTAACGGACGGAACCAAGATTGGCCGACCTGTAGCCACCTACACACTCACTCAATGCATGGACGATCTGACAGGATTAACGTAATGTTACCTCGGTTGAGTGGCCTGACTTCTACACCTACCTAGAGAAACCGATCGTAAAGAGAAACTGAGGGCATATAAATCTTTAGATGTCTATTATATAACTATGTGCTGAATGGTCCTGTACAAGACTTGTGTGTACAATCCGCAGTTCTTTTACATTATCTGACGATAATGTAAAGAGTGACATTACGGTGCGATTTTAATGATCTGAATATTTTCTAGAAATAAAAATTCCAGATACAGCATATTCATTTTTCATCAATTCTTGCACCAAACAACACAACAAGATGACATTTAATACTAGTAACAATAATTTAAGCTCCTTATTATGTAGCCGAATCTGCGCTGGTTTGTATTGGCCGCCTCCAGTTTTCACTTTGTTTTGCCTCCAGCTAGCGCCGTGATGTAACTGACGTCGGCGCAAAAAGGGGTCTATAATAAACCCATCCAACTTATCTACATGTAACACATTTTTTTAACATGAGACTGTCTACACTGAACACAAAGAAAACGTTATTAACTGGTACATTTGTTTTTCTGAACGGATGCATGATGATTCTATATGCTTTTGAAGCTTCCAGTGAGTTTTGGCTTGCACTTCTGTAACGGAAGCTGGATTTCTTTTTCCATAACACCCTCTGGCTCCACCTACTACAGTAGACACACCCCAAACTCTCATTATTGGTTGAGCTGGAAAGAGATTGACTGATCCGAGTGGACCACTCTCAGTGTTTTGGTGGCGCCTGGGAGGCTCAGTGTTTACACATTTGGGGGAGATAAACCCATGAACGGCAGTAGTCAATGAACAATAAACTGGAATAAGAGAATGTATTTTGACATAAAAACATCTTACATACTTCACCTTTAAAGAGATAGTTCAAGTAACTAAAAAAAACATCACCCCAAACCAAGACTTTTTCTTTTCTGGAAGTAACATGAGATGCGCAGTAAAATTGTTCATGCTGCTCTTTTCCAGTTAATGGAGACTAGAGATGTGGCAGTAAGGAAATGTCCCCACTGGTTGATCGACATGTGACAACACTGGTAAAACTGATATCACCGGGAGAGGGGGGCAAGACTTTGGATTTTTCGCTTTGTTTTTGAATTACCAGCAATTTGGGGTCGGCAACTCCTTTCATTATTATTCTTAAGGAAAAACAAAAACAAAAGAGTACAATGACAAACTCTATAATACAGAAAATAATTAAGAATGGCATAAGTGAGTAAATGACGATAGAATGATTATTTTTGGGTGAGCTATCCCTTTAATGTGGCTGCCATTGCATGAATAGCTGAAAGCAATTGTCCGTGTGTGTATGCATTTGTCTTACTTGTGTGATTTTGTGTCAGGGTATGGATTTAACAACATCCCACCCATTTTGCAATCTGTAAACTTGTACACTCTCCGTTAATGCTCCCTCCGGAGCCAGTCGATCCCACAGAACAAGAGGCATGAAAAATTCAGCCAGCGCGCCCAATCCTTGCTACAATTATGCATGAGCAGAACGGCTGGCTGAACAGAGCAAAACCCAATGCATACACTTTACATCCCATTCCCATTTCACTGACTTCCAAGCTGGATCTGTGTGCATGCTCAGCTCAGACATTCACACTGTCTATAGAGCACTACATGACAGGCAATCAGAAGCCCTCAAGCTCCCTCCTGATAGTGCTCGCTGTGATAATTCCTTAGCATCACACAACTCTAATGCAAAATTCAGACAGAGCAGAGGGAAAAGATGAAAAAAAAAATACCCTTGGTAAATGAAACATACGTGTGCATGTCACATAATGTAAACAGTATATCATGAATGGTGGAAGAAACATCAGTAATGACTTTATGCCTTCGAGAATAAAATTGGACATAAAAATGGTTTGTGGATCCAAAAATCAAAGATGTAACCATGTATTCATGACTGGGGGTTATTAAATATAATGACTTATTTTTTGCATCCCGCATTCATTTTTATACATTCATCAGCAAGTATTTAATAGCACTGGGGAGCACAGTGGCTCAGTGGGATGCACTGTCGCCTCACTTGGAAGGCGGTCCCTGAAACGAGTCCTTGCAGAGTTTCCTCCAGGTGCTCCCCACAATCCAAAAAACATGCAGTATAGGTGAACCGGAGGTGCTAAAAAATGTCAGTGGATGTGAATGCGTGTGTTTGCGAGTCCCAAGTATTGGGGAGGGTTTGGGAAAGACCTAGTAGCGACTTAACCCGAAAAATAATCATCGTAAAGAAAATTCATGGATGGTCTCCTTTCAATAATTCACACATATCGTTTTTCAATAATTCAATCACTTTTCAAGTACCTTTTCATAAATATGGCTGTTTTCATGGGTTTTCCAGGACTTGCATTTCTTCACGCACATTGTACAAACCCTTTTTTAGTTATCTTTAACTCTTAAACTGGCACATGCACACATTCACAAAAAAACTACGTGCCTATTAGTATAACTATAGGTCATTTCTTACCACCAAAGAAAGGGGCCTTTTCCATGACACCACTCCAATCAGTCCAGACAAAAGCACCTGAAACAAAAAGAAAACAGATTTTGAGACTAAAGAACAAAGCTCTGCATCTGCCATCTCAGCATTACAGGAGACTCTCTCACAGGTGAATTTATCAATATTTCATGTGCAGGGATTGATACAGTCATCAGGTTTGTAGGGGGAATTCTGTGGATATGGTAAAGAGGTTAAAAAAATGTGCGAAATCACTTTTATAGGCGGCACAGCACTTGTTCTTTTTGTTCTGTTCTCTATCTTTTTCTCCTTCACCCTTCATTAACCAAGAGCACTCCACTCGGAGGCAGTCTCTCTTTCGCATGCTCCTTCACCCTTTAAACCATCATGTCCAGCAGGCTTCTCTCCCTCATTCACACTTTTTACCCAAGGGACGTCATGCTGTGCTACAATCACAGTGGCATCTCGGATAAACCAACAGGAGCAGAGTGTTAAAAGCATATGCAATGGGAATGAAACGTCAGCACTGAAGCTGATGCTGTCAGCAGGTTTAGAATGTAAATTCAGGTAATGAATAATGCTACAGATTAAATTAAATATAGTGCTTCATATGTAAAAGGAGGTGAATGGTCACTAGTGTGCATGCTGAGAATGTGTTTGCTGGCAGATCAGCAAGATAGTCTGAGGAATGATCGATCTGAAGATTGTAGGATTATGCCATTGTGTGCAACCACACACAGCTGTGGGATTAACAACCACAAACAAGAAAACAAAAACAATGAGAAAAATCAATGAGATTTGACAAGAAATCATGATTTGGTCTTTTCTGTTCTCCCCACCCCAGAATAAAAACAATCCCTGAAAATAAAACATTTTATTAGTGCAGCAACAATAGCAAACCAAAAACCTTACTTAAGTTACATACATACAGTAAGACACAATGTGTTCCCAGAAATTATGCTTGGGCCATTGATAAGACATTTCTTTAACCCATAAGAACGTTTCAATAACAAGTATGACATGAGATCACGTTTAATCAGAGAGAAAGGGAGTATGAGACATGCTTCAAAGAGATGATGTGAGAGAAGATTCACATTGTTTTTGCTCTCTTGAATTATTGATCCTCTTTCAGTAGTAATTGAGAAGGAGAAAGAGATGGAGAAAAACGAAACCATGAGCGATGAAAAAAAATGCTGAGACAGAGTCAGTTAAAGATAAGATTGAAAGAGAGGAAAGGCCCAGCTGGAGTGTGTGTGTGTGGAAAGAGCAGCTGCACAAAAGAGCTCACTGAAAGGAGCTATTCGGGAATCATGCAAAAATCTATTCCTTTGGAAAATCATATCCTCCTTAGACCTCTAAATGATTCAAAAAAAAGTTTGGAGGTTATTCTCGTCACTGTCTGTCTTGTCTCCGCCTCTTCCCTACACTTCCCAGTAGAGCCCGACCGATAAAGGATTTTGAAGGCCGATACCGATACAAATATTTTTGGGTTTTAAAATCCGATATTCCGATATATCGGCCGATATTTTATTTATTTATTTGAAACTGGACATGATGGTCACAAATTTTGTCATGCTTATTTGAGTCAAGAGAACTGATGGGGATGTTCTTTTAATTGATATTCAAGCAATGTATGTCTCGTGACCAACTCAACGAGTTTTGCCAACAGGAACGGTGTAGAGTGCCCTCTGGTGGACAAACTAAACAACTCCAACACTCATGACATGGTTCAAGCGTGTTTCATCCGTTTTCATTTTATTTTTGAAATATTCATTTATCGGCCATTATAACCGCCGATACCGATAGTTTGGAAAATGCCTAATATCGGCCGATAATATCGGTCTGCCGATATATCGGTCTGGCTCTACTTCCCAGCATCCCTCTTGTCTACACACCTGCTAGTCGTCATCGTCACCTGTGTTTAGTCATTTGCTGTGTCCGAAATTTCCACTCAAACCACTACTCCCTACCCCCTACATAGTAGAGCACTATATAGTGAGCTCACCAGCATTATAGAAACACCACTTTCGGTCACTACTCGATCGTCTCTCGGCGCCGTTGATTACATCATCTGTCAGCTGGTGTCGAGCCGGCTCTGGGCTAAATAGATTTTTTTAAATAAATACATTACATTATATTGAGCATATTTCTCCAAAATTTCAAAACTAAAAGTGATTTCTGAACGTTTCTGTTATAATGCGCTACTCCAGTCCACACATAATTATAACTTATTTTTACGATCAGCGCAATGCATGATGGTATGTAGGGCTTGGGTTAGCGATTATCGGTTGTACACTACTTTTCAAAATGCATTCTGGGATACATTGAGTGGACTATATAGGGTATAATAATCATTACTATACATTCGGACAGCACTACAAAATGGCGAGCTCACTATATAGTCCACTATATAGTGAGTAGTGGGAGATTTCAGACACAGCAACTGTCATCATCTGTGCTACCCCTTTCTGTTAATTAGTATGTCTATTAAGTTCCTGTCTTCAGTTTAGTGTCCGTTCTTATGTGTATCACACGAGTGTGAACCTTCTGACTGTCTGAAACCTGTGGGCTGTTTATTGTAAACGTTGTCATTTTGGATTTCTCGTCTTCCTTTGCCTACACAACCGTGACAATTCTATTCAGTGCCTCATTAAAAGTACAATATTGCATGCTGATGTAAAGTCGGAGTGAAAAGGAAATTCAACCTGTTTTAATAAAACAATCTTACTGTGAACAATTCATCCATATGCATTTTTTGAGCCCATAATTTGTGTCATAACTCAATCTTCCAGTGAAATGACAGAACTCTTTTTTTCATTCTTTTTAGTGAACTTCTACAATCATATCATCTACTTTAAGTTAACCACACCCATTTCTTACAATTGACTACAAACTCACATTTATATCTGCCAACATCCAATCAACAACCGACTGATAGAACCAAGTCCCCGCAATTTTTCTTCTATTTTCACATTTTTCTACCCATTTCTGATATTAGGAATACCACAAACCCTCCATGTTTACCTTTATCTGACTCACAGATTATGAAAATGTATGTACCGAGGGATGAGTCAGATTGTTTGTCGGTGGTAAATGACAGCATGCCAAAGATATGTCAGAAACACACAAACCCACATGCTACCATTTGAACCCTCAACATCATCTTTCTGTTATTCACAACTTTGATATTTTTTTCTTCGGTTTACAGTACAGTACGTCAGTTTATTGTACAAAAAGATAAAGCAATGTGGGTCAACATTTTCTAGTTTTATTTGAGGATATCTGTGTTACATAGCAGTCATTAAACATCTGCAACCATCAATCCCATATTCATTACATCTCCAGCGGTGCATTAGAGAACATATTGTGCCCTGGGTGGGAAACCTCACCAGTGATTCCCTGCCTGTGCAGTTGAGTCTGCGGAGAAATTGTTTTCTGGAAAGAGGCAACGATAGCAAGCAATAATCAAAGAAGGATTTCACCCTCGGCTGCGCTCTCGACAGGATTAAGACACGCCACTCACTGACATTAGCCACTAAAGCCTTTTAGCTCAGTCAGCAGCGCTATGAGAGGAGAGAGAGTCCTTCAGTCAATTACCAGGGTACAGCTGCTCGGCCTAATATATGTACGTGTCTTACACCCCATATCACAAACACCACAAATGAAAACTCGCTTGACTGTGAGGAGAAGATTCAGCTCAAGTCCATTCTGCTGAAACGGGACTATTAACAGGACTATTAGAAACAATCTGAGGGAATGCAAATGGACAAACTGCGCTGGATCAAACAGTGCGGTTTGGGAAATTGCTCTTGGCTGTTAAAATCAAGACTAAACTTGCAGCGGTTCACGTTGTGTGTTGTGAATGTGGTCTGCAGAGTGTAAGGGTGCTGTGGGTGACGGTCTTTAATCACAGTGAATTGTTTGCATAGCAGTGATATACAGCTGCCCCCCTCTCCAAAAACAAGCAAGAGAGAGGCTAAGAGAGCAAGAGATACAGCATTTGAACTGAACACTTTAGCTTTGGAGGGCTGTTGCTTTAAAACAAAAGAAAGAATAAATATAAATGGACATTAATGGTCCATTTCTTATTTTTTCGTATTTTTAAGGTAGAAACTTTGGAATAAATTCAATTCCACTGCCAAACAAGTCAATGTGCTTGTTTTTGATTATATAAAATGAACTGGCTCATTTGAGACATTTGTTTGGGAATCAATTGGACTACACAGGTCGCTCTGAATGGTTTTGATTTAGTCAGTAATTTTGTTCAGAATCCTTGGGCTATATGTCATGCTTTATGGTTCTGATACACTACAAAGGACTGACTCTGAATCATTACACTGGTTGTGCTGTATGGTTTTGAATCATAACTGTTGCATAAAAGTCATCGTTCAGGAATTGTGCGTTTGATTCAGTAGTAGTGTGGCATTCTACAGTGGTGCATTGAAATTTAATATTTACAGAATGCACATGCAAGAAGTATTAGTGTAACAGAACTGTATTCAGTTAAAGAACTCTAATTTTAAAAACTGTGGGGTCAGAAATATTTTGATTTAAAAGAAATGAATACTTTTATTCAACAAGTGACACTAAAGATTTCAATTATTGCTGTTCTATTAAACTTAATATTTATCAAAAAATCCTGGAAAACATTTAACAGTTTCCACAAAAATATTAAGCAGCAACTAATTTTAACAATAATAATAAGAAATATTTATTTATTGAGCAGAAAATCAACATATTAGAATGACATCACAGGATTAAAATATATTCAACTAGATAAATTTAGTCTTGTAAAAAAAATTTAAAAATAAATATTGCCAACCCCAAACTTTTGACAATAGTGTATTTTCTCACAACAATGGACAAAACCAATAAATAACACAATTGTGCCCTAAAGTTAAATACATAACTGCAAAAACACAGATAAGTTTGTGTTCACTGAGTACGCCATATAATATCATCAAATAAAAGCTGCTGCAATGCTCAACATGCCCTCGACAGAAAGACTGAACAAGCAAAACTAGCTGCAGTAATGCACTTGGATGATCTTCTCATCCCAGCTCTATATCAATAATCCACACAATCTTATATTCTCTCAAACTGATGTTTTTTTTTTCCTTTTTATGTGATGCAATGAAAATATTCAGAAGCTGCACATCTAGCACAAAAAAAAACCATAAAAAAGGCCAAAAATGATCAAATCAAAATAAGAATACAAGAACATACACCACAATCTGTCAATCCACATCTACGTTAACAGACACCACAACACAGCTGTTTAGACAGCTGCTGCTTGATACTATTGTTCCAGCCGCAGTAACGACATCAGCAGGCCTCTGGTGATGTCAGCGGGACGGTCAAGAAAGTGAGACGATTTCAACCTGGCTCATGTGTAGCTGAACTGATGTCCATGTCGTGTGTTTGGAGAGAGACCAAGATTTCTCATTTCTCCTGCTGGTTAGAGTGATAAGCACACATGTTCTCCTGATATCATCATGGAGAACGTGGGGTCTGCTTGCCTCAATTAAGAAGGAAACTAGTATGATCATATAGTATGTGCTAGATATAAATAGAACGAATACACCCACTGCCCGCTGCAATGCCTGCGAATGACTTCAAGGCATGTTTCTCAAGCGTAGCATCCCTCACATACATACTAATGAAGGTGTGTGGCCCATCATCTTGATTTACATACATATTTATGGAGGTGCGTGCATACTTATGAAAATGTAAAGCATCATTCATACTCACATATACACTTAGGAAGGTTTATGGCTCATCACCTTTATTCTATTCTGCTTGAGTGGAGTTCAAAAAGCATTTGGATGTATCCATAAATGTGATAACGATAATGATCATCAAGGCGATGCGAGTGACTGAATGGAGGTCCTGGAATGAGGACATGGCACACTTACACATCACTCCCTAAAAGGGAGGGAGGGAAAGAGAGAGACAGAGAGGGACGGATGGGAATGGTGGTTCTGTTGCCGTGGAAACCCTTTTCTGGACACTTTCCAGGCTTTGTAATGATTTCCCATTTACCCCTCAGAGAGGAAGAGAGCGAAGTGACTCCTTCGATATCAACATGCAACACACACTGCGCTCAACAAAGCTTCACTGCGAACCCCCGAAGACACGTATAATCATACGGCATAAAAACCATGTAATGTCAAAAAAAAAAAAAAATCCTATCCTCACAATTTTCACAGGAAAGATTTGTCCATTCATTTTCGATGTGGTGGATGAGTAGTATATGTAAATCGATTCTGCTCACACCCACTCTAGTACCAGAGAACTGAACTGAACCACCAACAGTATCATTGAGCTCCAGATGGTGTTCAGAGGGTGAACTCTTGTGTTGTTTCTCTCTAAAGTGATGACCTGCACCTTGCTGCAGATTCGCTTCTATCTAATAAAATTACAGAACCATCACTGTCCTTGTCATGACTGTAATCGTGTTAGGGGGGCACTCTTATCAGGTAAAAACATCTTTCTGGAACAGCTAGCACACGTCCTAAAGAGGCATCTTCGAGCAAGTTATGGGGAAACTTGACTCGGGGTCGTGTATCTGCACAGGAGGGTGCCTGCAGGGAGGAATGTTTGTTGTACAATATAGTAATTGATATACAGTATTGATTTACTCATATCACAATAAGTAAAACCAAAGAATATAGTTCTGATGTGAAGCAAAAAATAAATAAGCTTCACAAAGTGTCTGTAAGAAAATAGCTAAAGAACTGAATATCCCCATTTTGACCATTAGGGCAATAATTAAGAAGTTCCAATCAACAAAAGATGTTACGAATCTGCTAGGAAGAGGTCGTGTGTTTATATCGACCTAATGCACGGTCATAGACATATACACTAGACCTCAACTTGGGGTTCTAAGCATGCGTCAAAACCGCCGCCATATTGGAACAGGGGTCTTGTCATAGGAAGTAGCTAGGTAACGCTGCTATCTCTGCCTTTACTTCGAATTCATTGATGGTGGCGGACTTTTGTGCAGCGTATGATGTTCACGGATGAAATCTGAACTAGGATGAATGTTTAAAAAATAAAATAAAAAATTCTTTTTGGAATCAATGATAAATACATGTCTGACTGTTGGAGCAAACCAAAAAAAAACAAGAAAAATCGTATTCATGTTGATTTATGGTGTTTTTATTTCTGTAAGACCTGTGTCTACTACATTGACGCTGATGCATTAAAGTGGAGGGGCTCCCCTGTTTCAAGATGGCGGCTCTATTGACGCATTCGTTCCAATGAACTGCCGTAGCCAAGGTGAGGTCTAGTGTGTATGTCTATGATGCACGGTGAGGAGGAAGGTTTGAGTTGCCAAAGACTCTTCAAGGATCACAGATGGAGAATTGCAGAAATTAGTTGAGTCTTGGGGTCAGAAACCCTAAAATTAAATAATAATAATAATAATAATAATAATAAAATAATTAATAATAGAATAATAAAAAAAAAAAAATCAAACAACCCCAACATGTTGTTCGGGAGGGTTTCAATAATAATTGCAAACTGGGAGTTTACTAGGTTCTATGGTCAGATGAAACTAAAAAAAGAGCTTTTTGGCAGCAAACACACTAGATTGTTTTGGTGCAAACAGGGATAAAAAGTACCCCATGCCCAAATATACAGATGGATCTTTGATGGGCATGTTTACTGCATTCTCTCTTACTTACAGTACACTGTTAAAGAGTTGGATTCTCATGCTAAACATGGCCAAAGTTTCAAAAAATGAGTTGGATGTATGACGGAGTATTAGAAACTCATAGAACGTTCTACATTGATCAATTACAAAAATATGAATTTAAAATGAACAATAGGGCCAACCTATTGTTGAGTTTCCATGTTGTAAACATGTTTTTTTTTTTTTAAACTAGCTGTTCAAATGTTGAAGAAACTTAATTTTGTATGACTTTTAAGTTTTCCTCATGGGGACCAGAAATGTTCCCACAATGTTCCTTACTACACTTGTGGGGTCCCATTAACAAAGGGTTTACCAGGGCCACACACACATACACACTTTTATTTTTCTCTCTAGTGAAGTTTAAACAACCCTTCTCATAGGAATAGCAGCTTTTGAAAAGTACAGTAGTAATGTTGTACAACAGTGTTTTTTTCTGAAACTCTTTGAGTATCGATCTCGAGAACACCAGTCTGCAAATCCAAACCTGAGTGTTTATGAGCACACATCCAAGTTTGGGACACATCAGGGAGAAAAGCACCCTCTTTTCTAATTAAATTAAACAATCTGCGGATTAAAAGAGTGTCAGTGTAAATCCACTCCTGAAGATGGTGACATTCCAACTCCAGATATCACATGGAAAGCTGCCAGCCGAGAAATCCTTCTGGCTCTTTTAAATGCAACCACCAGATCACATGACTCGCTGTGTTCAATTTAGAAATTGCATTCGGCTGTCACAGGCACACCTCGCAAATGAATAAAGCTGTACCTTTATGTACATTCTGTGCCAATAGCAGAACATTGCTTGAATTAATTAGAGTCAAGAGTCAACTGCACTAAAATATCTTTTGGACTCAAAATGGGGAATGAGAAAACTAGAGGAATGAAAATGACGGGGCGGGTATGCTTTTGTTGAAAGGGGTCTGCATGTCTATGTGTGTATAAGAGAGCTTGTGTTTACACTGTGACCTCTCCATCACATTGGCTTCTTCAGCTCCTTTTGGGCTCTTGAGACACGGATGAGAGCTTCACTCAAATTAGATGCCCCCACGCTCTAAAGCAGCAGTTTATTCCAGCACTAACACAATGATCTCGCAGGAGAAGGTCAAGGCCACTGTGATCAGCTGAAAATTTCTTAGCTTGTTCAAACACAGATTCATGGTTACTTTGCTCTCATCTAGTCACCATCTCCATCATTCACCACCTCTTCCTCGCTTTCTCTCAATCTATGAATCATTATTCCAGTCTAACATCTCTCACGGTTCTGAGCTTAGAACAAACAGCTCATCCTCATCGCCATGGAAACAGTGGGACAACAGCAGGTTCTCTGGTGTTACTGGGGGTTGGGAATCTCAATCATTCTTTCCCCTCTCCTCTCCATCTCTCTCACACGCCCTTATTCACGTTCATCCACTTTCTGCACACAGATCTCCTCTGGAGACCATGCCAGTACACACACGGAATAGCTAAAACCCTAATTCACACCTTTACAGTAATGAGAATGTACATTGCTAAATGAAAGAAAGAGGAACTGGAGATTTTTCATTGGATTTTGGATTTCTTTGAAAAACAAGCAAACAAACAAACATGATTTTTAGTTTAGTTTAACTGAAATCATTTGAATATTGTTCTAAAATGAGCAAGAATGAATCTTTATCTGATATCTTTAAAAAAACAACAACAAAAAAACACTCAATCAAGACAAACTGTCATCACAATCAAATGAAAAATTAAATCCACATTTGAAAGGGGTTACACGATTGAAAACAACCTGGCAGCAACATTTTCCCATTTTCGTTTTTGATGATTTCTATAAAATTATGTTGAATCCAATTCAAATGCAAAGATACTCCATAGACTGCAAAGACTGGTGCGAGATGGCAATTGCTGCTGAGACAGGATTAGTCAGCCAGTAACGTTTTGGCCGCAACTTTGCAAATGGTTAATTTGGGGAGAAATGTGCTTCATTATCATGACAATAATGTCACAATGAAAAAAAAAAGTCATTGTTACAATAGCCTTCATTTTCCCTATGCAATATTTCTGAATACCTTTTTATTTATTTATTTGTTTGTTTGTTTTTTGGTTGAATTTGTCCTGGACATTTTTCCTAATTATTTTAAACACCTTAAGCTTTAAAAGAGTCGGAAGGAATTGATTATTATTTTTATTTATTTATTTATTTATCTCCGTCCCACAAGAATAATGTGTATAGACCATTTCACAAGATGTAAACAACACTGGTCCAGAAACACTTCCTGTTTCAGTTTGTAACTGTTTTCTTTATTTCACATGTAAAGAAAACATCTTAAAGATGTTTGTTTAACTTTTTGATTCAGTTTTATATGTTCTGTTGGTTGTAATTTATCTCAGCTTTTATGTAGTGTTAAAAAACTAAAACAGGAAGTGCTTCTGGACCAGTGTTGTTTACATCTTGTGAAATGGTCTATACATACACACAGAAACTTGGGACATTTCTGGTGACATTGAATCAGAAGACAGTGCTGTCCTTCCTCTAATAGGCCTTCCTCTCTTGTCCAGCTCTTTGAATAATTGCAGAGCAACAGAAATTGAGATAGCACTAGATAAACAAAGCCAGCTGAAGCATTCACCATTACTCCAGTCTCAAACTATTATGCCATAACAGTCAAACCTACATAGTGACATGCTGTGGTCTACAGTGACATTAAGAGTGAAAAAGAGCTTTTCATCAGAGCACTGCCTTAGATTCAAAACACAGCCACCAATCCTTTTAACATGGTAGTAGAAATATGAACCATGATGCTGATGATGATGAAGGGTGTGAGGAGGAGAAAGAGAAAGATGACAAACAAAGACTAATTAGGGAAGTTAAAGGGGTTAGAGAGAGGGAGAGAGAGAGAGAGAGAGAGAGAAAGAGAGAGAGAGAGAGAGAGAGAGAGAGAGAGAGAGAGAGAGAGAGAGAGAGAGAGAGAGAGAGAGAGAGAGAGAGAGAGAGAGAGAGAGAGAGAGAGCAGCAGGGACTTTTCCTCAGTAATTGAGATGGATTGTCGTGGGCAAAAAGGCCAGATGTGAAAAGAAGAGACTCTCACTAAGGAAACTATTCCCTCTCTCTGTCTCATACATTTTGTGCTTTAGAGATGACTTTAGCCAGTTTAATCACAAATGACTCCTAAATTGAATTTAGTTCAAATTAAAAAAGTAAAATCAAATAGGCGATAGAGCGTGCTGCAAGCAGAGAGTCCTGTAGAGAGCTCTCTTAAAACAGCTGAAGCTGGCTTTCCCACTTTATTCTGTTACGACAAATAAGATGGATTATTGCAGTCTCTTGAAAGGAGGCCATAACAATCCCAATGTAAATTTCAATTACAATTTGATTCATGTTGTATGCCAAGGTTGAAGTGCTGATATGCAAAAATGCCATTTTCAGTTCTAATAGCCCTTTACAGCCTTGGTGTCTCCAAAAAAAAAAAAAAAAGCGTTCGATTCAAACGACAGCTAGAGGAAACTTCGCTTAAAAAATAAAATGAAAGTGTGTCACTGGTAAAGATAGTAACATCTCACAACAATGGCCAATGAAGCTATTTCACACTGAGCTGAGGAAGCTCTTTTCAGCCGTTCCTCACATTGGAAAGATTTTCGAATTAATACAGGGTTTTTCACTTAAAATATAGAAAATATATAAAGTTTGATAAAATCCATTACATCAACAATATATATAAATACAGAGGTGAAACTTGAAAAATTAGAATATTGTGCCAAAGTAAATTTATTTCAGTAATTTAACTTAAAAGGTGAACACGTATTAGTCAGATATTTCAAGCTTTTATTTGTTATATTTTTGATGATTAAGGCTTACAGATTATGAAAACCACAAATTTAAAATTCGAATATTGATAAGGTTTTCATAGCTCTAAGCCCTAATCATCAAAAATATATCAAATAAAGGCTTGAAATATCTCACTTTGCATGTAATGAGTTTATATAATATTTCACCTTTTAAGTTGAATTACTGAAATAAATGAACTTTTTCACGTTCATTTTTCGAGTTTCACCTATATATATACTGTATACAGTATATAAATAAACAATGCTACAAACACAAGCAAAAATTGTGAACATCTGAAAACTGCAATTAAGACTAAATGACTTCTTTAATGTAATTAGCTTTAAATGGCAACATGCTTCATCAACACAATGCGATGTGCAGACATCTTAACGCTGTTTAATGATAGCCTTCTTTTAGCATTGACAATCTAAATACCAGTAGTACACTGTGACTGTACAGAAGGGCAGTTTATTGATCTTAAATCAAAGAAGATGAAGACTTATAACTGGAGCAAAACACAAGCTCAAAGTGTGTGTGTGTGTGTGTGTGTTTGTGTTTGAGCATTAACTGGTCAGGATGTAGTATAAAGGCTCCATCACAGCTGGCAACCAGAGATGTGCATTGCTTCCATTTAAGTTGATGTGCCAGGCTTTAATTCATACACTGGTGGCCAATCAGAGAACATTGGCCCAGCTTAACCACACACAAACACATACACACACACGAAAACAGGAGCCAGTAAGAATCCCTGCAGGCTGGTTAAATCAATGGCAATAAAATACCATTGCTGATTGTTTTAAGACTGAATAAGTGTAAATCCTATTTGAAAATCAATAGAGAAAATAAGAGCAACCACTGCAAAATTTCATTTAGGTACTTCATTTTTAACGTCTCCCAAGCACAATCCTGAAACCTAAATACCCAGCAATTTTGTTTTAAATATAATTTGACTATACTGCTTTACACGGCAAAAATAAAATAATAAATCAATAAATAAATCCATATAAAATATTTACAAACCTGTCACATAATGTGTGATTTGAAATCCGAATAACTTGTGCCTCAGTTTGAACCTTTATGATTTCATTTACACCTTTCAGTCATTCTGTGTAAAGTACTTTATACATTGTCTAAAGTGCACAATATTGACACCATACAGTCTTTTTCACTAACTTTTTTCACTAACACTTTAATGTGTGGTGACCAGTAACAGTCAGTCATAAAGATTGATATGAAAACCAAATTGGATGTGCGTGTGAACAGTATTTAATTTCATGGTTGTCCTGGCTCTTGACTGGCACATTGTGGCTATCGACTGGTCATGATAAAATATACAAATATAATTTTCTTCGCAGTCGGTTCAATAGCAAAGTATCTTCCAGTTCCAAGAAAAAAATAATACTATATCAGAGAATTGCTCTAGTGAGAAGAGTAATAGTGGATGGAAGTGATCAGTAAATGAGGGCTATATTCTCACTTACACATCAGGCTGGATTGGGAGTGCAGTGAGAGGAGGCAGGGTCATCTACATCGGGGATTGAAAAGGAACAGACAGCCCAAGCCAGCCACCGGCTACAGAACCCATCTGAGAGCAAGCAGAGCACTAATGTCTGCTCACACACGCACACGTTTCGAACCCATAATGGTTTCACTATTTTACATCCAATGGTTTAATGTGTAGGGTTAGGCAGGGTTAGAAAAAGAATATGAATGTATTTATTTTCTAAACATACATCGTAAACCAACCTCTCTAACAAACTAGTTGATATATCTTCACATATAACAAAGAAATTGATGAGACTTTCAGATTCCTTAAAGGGATAGTTCACCCAAAAATGAAATTTTTATTCACCGTCAAGCCATCCTTGGTGTGTATGGCATATGACACCTAGGATGGCTTGAGGGTGAGAAAATCATGGGGTTATTTGAACTACCCCTTTAAAATGCACTCAAGTAGGCTTTTGACATAATAAGTACAAAAAAAAAGTGTATTCATATTATTTGGATATATTTAAAAATGTGGATCTCACAAGTATGTTAAGTAAATTTGTTTAAACGGGTCCTATTATGCGTTTCCACCTCTTCAACATTAGTTAATGTGTAATGTTGTTGTTTGAGCGTAAAAAAGATCTGTAAGGTTACAAAGCTTAAAGGTATACTTCAGGATTTAGCATTAAGCTTTGTATTAGTAGAAAACCTGTAGTATTTTTGAATTACCATGCTTTCCACCCTCATATCCCCCTGAGATGAGAGATTTATGTATTTTTTATCTGGAAAAAAAATCCTCAGATGATGCAAAAATCACCATTTTGCATCATCAGATGATTTTTTGGCCAGAGGCTAAAGACTACAGTCAGTAGTAGGGGCTGTCCCGCATGTTTTCAAGCCACCCATAGAGGGTGGGATCTCACTCACAGAATGTAAACATAGTGTCAGACATCTTTTTTTTGGAAGCTAAGCTAACAGGCTCTTGTTCTGTAAAGAAAGCTGAGAAGTAGGGGTTTACCATCCTCTTTTTCCCGGACATGTCCGGCCGTCGATGTACACCCCAAAAACCAAATCAAGACTTCCTGAAAGGCCAAAATAGGAACCCTTTAAGTAGGTACACACACACACAATATATTTCAGACATTTAAATTTTTTAAAAGTTGCTGGAAGGGAAAATGAGCCAAAACAAATCCAAAATTTTTTCTGGAGTTTATCTTGGAACAGATTAACATCTATACATCTTTTGGTTTATTATACACCAACAAAATTATCTCTCAGAGCACAACATACTTGAATTAGTAATCAAACGAGTTCATAGACACCTCAGGAACTGACATAGGATGTTCAGTTTCCTTTAAATGTAAACCAAACACACACACACACACAACAAACATATAACCCAAAAGAAACACTCGCAGAAAACATCCAATGAGAAACATAGCAATCAAGATGCTATCTGATGTGAAAATGTTTATCCTCTTATGTTCTTCGGTCTCACAAAAACGCTTCGAAAAGCAAGAACTCCATGAACAAATGAATGCATTCTTCCTGTCATCAGTGACTCCATAGCAAATCCATCTTTGACACTCCAACTACAGACAGATAAAGAGGAGTAATGACCCGTACACACAGAGCATCTAATCTTGCTAATGATGTACAGTTTGTAATGCTTAATCACGAGTGTCAAGGCAGATATGCAGGTAATAAGTAGAAAAAGTCCAGTTCTGTTTATTCACCAATGTAAAATTTTGGTTGATCAGACTAAAGCAAAATTATTTATTTAGCCTATAATGAAGACTTTAATTTTCCACTTAAAAAAAACAAAAACAAAAAAAAACGTTTATTATTTAGAAATATTTATTCTTGTCAAACAATTAGGTAAAAATATACATTTGCATCTACCGTTTAACTAATTCACAATTATTTTAAGGCTCGTTCAGTGTACATCATAAAATCTATGAGCTTCTTAACTTGAACTTGCTCCCCTTTAGAAAGGCTATGAATGATTGAGACCTCGAGAGAAACAGGAGAAATAGGGATGAAGAAGTGTTCCCCTGGCAGTTGCACTGTGGGACATTGTTCACCTCTCTCTCCCCAGAGGATTATTAATAGATCTACCCACCTCCCTCCCTGCTGTTAATCTACCAGGCAACATGTGTTACATACACAAATGCATGACTACATCACAAATCAGTATGAAAAGCATCTACATCGAAGTGGCTTTCCATTTACTTTTACAATTATTTTATTGGCAGACATTTCCTGACCAGAGCGACCAACAGCAAACAGCCACTCATTACTTACTTTTACATATGTATAAAAAGATAAAGCCAAGATGTGTAAATGCAATGACAGCTGTAAATGCTACAGTACTGTGAAAAGTTTTAGGCACTTGTGTAAGGATGCTTTCGAAAAATAATGTCATAAATAGATTGTATTTATCAATTAACTTCTAGCTAAATCAATATTTGGTGTGACCACCCTTTGTGTTTAAAACAGCTTTTGTCCTTAGGTACACTTGTACATGTTTCAGGGTTTCTTCAAGCATCTTGGAGACGTTGAAACAGTTATTCTGGATTTAGTCTAAGTTTTTCTGTTTCTTCATGTAATGGACTTGATGATTGTGAGATCAGATCTCCTTGTGGAGCATACCAGTAATAAGTTACGTCAGACTCCTTGTGCAAACGCAAATCTCACTGGATTATTACAAAGAAGTGCACAAGGAATGTTTGGAAATGTAAAGATATTTCCTACTGACACACTACAGCAAAATATATAAATAACTGGCTTAACTTTTTTTGTTGGTGTACATACTAACATGCTTTAGACTTTTGCACAGTACTGTATATATTGCTATAGTATTACTGATCAAGCACATTCAATTACTACACTGTAACCTGGTTGCCTTAAAATTTTAAGTTGATTGAACTGGAAAAAGTGAGCTAATAGAATGAAGGAGATTAATTTAATCATCAGAAACTCAAAATAATAAGTTCTCAACTAAATAAATTATTTAAGTTGATTTGACAAAAGAAAATATGTTGTGATAACAAATCTTGAAAATATTTTTTTAACAGTGTGCTTACCCTCTCAATTTATAAAACTGCAACGCAAATCAATGGGGATTATGTTCCAGCAAACAATATTGATAATACAACAGATTTTCATAAAAAAAAAAATGATTGGCCTTTTTGGAAATAGCTGTCATTTTGTTTATAGATCTGGACATATTTAAGATAATCTATAGAACTAGACAGGCAATTTGAAAGTGAATTATTGAAAATTCACTCCATTTTTTTAAACAAAACAAATACATATCGATGACCATGTTGGAAGCTTTTTATTAATATACTGTACATGGAAGTACATGTTTCATTTCTAGTTTTTGCATTGAACTTGCTCATGGCATGAAAACAGAGACCTTTTTTTTTAATTAAGATTCAGAATTTTAAAGTTTATTACCTACATAATTTCATTAAGAGTATAATTATTATTTGTTTTACCTATAAATAATAAATTATTTCGCAACAGCAAACAAACCCACGGCAACTTTCATTAAATCTAAATAAGCATTCCAATAATAATGAACCATGTGGAACAAACAAAAGATAAATATCAGAAAAATTAATATCTAGCGGAAACAGGCTATAGTATGATGCTGATCAGGTTCATTTCTTTCAAGTCCACAAGAAAATCTGACTTGTTAGTCATGCACTTTTTTTTCCAGCTGACCACATTAAAAAAAAAAAAAAAATTATAAAATCTGCAGGTTGCATTTTGGAAAGTTGACTCCCATTACTTTACTGTAATAGAACACATGACCCCTAATTTCACAGATCAAAAGGAGGAGTATGCATACTCAGCATACAGACTGAGTGAGCGAGCATTATTTCAATCCCCTGTAAGCCACTTTAAAGACCTTTAAAAAGGCAGTTTTCCATGAAATGTTGCATTACGAATCATTTCTCGACTCAGGAGTAAGAAAGTGACAGAATAGCATTAACATTATCTCAGGCAAAAGAGACGAGCTGAAAGATCAACTGAAATAATTCCAAGTCATTACAAAAGATGGATTTATCTTATAATAAGCCACAAGACACGTTGTGCCTAAATAGGGTGACATGCATTTCTAGACACAAAGGGGAGTAACTAAAACCCCCTACACTAGAGTAAAAAAAAAGAAAAAAAGAAATGGTACTATGAAAACACAATTTTCAATAAACAGTTTTATTGTATTTTTATAATATTAATATTGCATTGTATTAACTGTATACTATAAATATTACTTTGAGGGGGGGGGGGGGAGCCTGCACTCCCACAGATACAATTCTTAAGCTTAGTACCTGTGAACAGCAATGTTTATGCAAAGTTTGTTTATCGGTTTTTAAAAATGTCTGAACTAAAAGGCAATTAAAAAACAACTGAGATGGACATAAGCATTTTTTTTCCATCCAGGATTTTTAAAAAGCAATTTAGATGAAACATGTTGAATATTTTTCATAGTTCTGTCATTTATTCACACTGAATGCAGAATACATGACAAGCAATATTACATTTTGCCAAACAGCTCTCCTGGATGGATGCCAATGACACTCTCCAGCACCTTTTTTAACGGGAGGATGAGGGCGCATAAAAAGTCATGTCAAGTTGAAATTCCTCATTGTCACCATCATTAATCATAATCAATGGCTACATTTACAAATGATGTTTACTGTTATTACAGCATTCAAAACCCATTACTACATTTGTTAAAGCTGCATTTGTAATCAGCTGTCAACTTCTCCTTGCTCTACTTTTCTCTAGCGCCCTGAGCAATTCTGGATATCAGCTGGTCTTCATTGCTGTCGCAACATGGGTGTCACAAAACACTCTGTAAAGACGAACAGTGTCAAAACCAAGACATGTCAGTTCCAAAAACAGTACGTTAATGTTGCGTCTCCACCACAATAAACCCCCAAAACCATCCATCTAATGTCTTCACACAATACAGAAACATTTTCACAAAAGCAGGCCTATAGGCTATTTGAAGATTTTAAAAGATATACAAAGTAAAAGACTTTATGACACTTTTTTTTCATAATTCGCAAGGAGACTGTACTTCAACCTGGCAGTCAGACACCTCACTTAACACCCTGCTCTGAGTGAAATATACTGTAATTATACACACACCGCATTACTTTAGCTGGGCATTTATCAAAGAGGTTATGCAGTACTGCAGAATTATTAAAGCATTTTGAAGATGTAGATGTGTCAGATTTGCGACTAAAGGGAGAACTATTTACTGCACTTCGAAAGGGCTACATTGAATCATGATGAATGACGGACGGCACATTCGTTTCAGAGAAGATATAAAGCCATGAAAATCTTTGAACAGTATCCTTCCTTACTCTCAGCTCCCCAGAATTATGGCAAAGATCCAGTGATTTACGTAAACTATCCCCATTTATTTCAACACCAACCATCATCATCATTTTGGCTCTATATGTGCAGTAAACTGCAAAAATTAATTTTATTAATCAGTATTTTTGCCTTGATTTTCCCTCGCTAAAAATATCTAAACACCATTAAAGGGTTAGTTCACCCAAAAATGAAAATTAAGTAATTAATTACTCACCTCCAAGCTGTACCAACCCCGTAAGACCTTAGTTCGTCTTCGGAACACAAATAAAAATATTTTTGATTAAATTTGAGAAATTTGATCAAGCGATAAGAATACTTTTTGTGTGTAAATAAAACCTTGTAGGCCTGAGACAAGACTTCAAGAGATTTCCATGATGCATGCGCGAGAATTGCGCGAGAAGTAGTAGAATAAGCATAGATAAGAACGCAATTCTCGCGCATGCATCGTGGAAATCTCTTGAACTCTCATCTCAGGCCCAGAAGGAAGAAAAGGAATAATCGAATCAAGTCGTTATTTTTGTTTTATTTACGCACAAAATGTATTCTCGTCACTTGATAATACTTGAGCCACTGTAGTCACATGGAATATTTAAACATTTTCTTCAATGACTTTCTGGGCCATCAAGTTTCGATCCCTTAGGCAGCCTATGTAGTGATCCACCTCTCAAATTTAATCAAAAATATCTTCATTGGTGTTCCGAAGATGAACGAAGGTCTTACAGGGTTGGTACAGCATGGGGGTGAGTACTTAATGACTTAATTTTCATTTTTGGGTGAACTAACCCTTTAAAACAAGATTGAGAAGCAAAATTGTGGTTTAAAAAGATTTTCGGATTTATTAGTTTGCATTATGCATAAACCTCTTATTTTTTAAGATTTATGCTAAAAATTAGAGAAGAAAATTGGAAAGTTTAGTAAGGAATATATTCTCTGAACAAGTCCTGTTTAAACAAGCCTTAATACTGTATATCTTATGCAACTTCTCAAGTAAATTAACATTGTTTTAAAGATGTTTAGATACATATACTGGAAAACGACCAAAAAATATTAAACAGTTAAACAGTTGGGTTTTACTGTTTTCGAATGTATTCAGCCGATTTATTTGATATTTATAGAGTATCAGTGACCAGACAGTTTCTGGTCTCATTGACTTCCATAGTATATTTTTTTCCTACTATGGAAGTCAATGAGACCAGAAACTGTCTGTTTACTGATATTCTTCTATATCAAAAAAAATCGTCTGAATACATTCGAAAACCGTAAAACTCAACTGTTTAAGTCTGGGGGAGTGGTAAAATGAGCCTATTTCCAAAAAAAAGTGGAGTATCCCTTTAATTTTTTTTAGCTGGATGCGACAAAACTACCTTTGCTCACCAGAAACAAATACAGCATCTGCCAGGCACTCCCTCTGCATAACATCTAACATCCTTTTAACACAGTCATGAGTGATATTGACATCTTACTCCAACAAGAGCACAGTGTGATTGCTACAGCTAAACCCAATAGCAAGTGACCAGCGTGTCCTTCAATCCATGGCATACCAGCAGAGCATGAATAGGTAGACGTGTATGAAGGGATCCTAAATATGTAAGAAGACTCTCTACAGTGGCCACATCGGTGGACTTGTAAAACAGTGTAGCTTTAACCTGCAATGACAAGCAAGGAGAGATACATCTCAGGAGGACATGATAATAGAGAGAGAGGAGGTACACGGAATGAAAACGTGAAGGTGAACACTAGGACAAACCTTTGCCAACCCCAGAACAGAATAAATGACAGGAGGATGGATGCAGGCTGCAACAAAGGCACAATATTGAGGTATCCATCATCACAAGACTTCTGTGGACCTCATATATCTGGCACTATTTCCGGACATGCATTTTACCATATGCTGTGTGACACAACAAACAGTGTTTCTCCCTTATGCCTTTAAATAGATTTGTTTGGGAGATCCCATCAAAGGCAAAACACATCGTCCCAACTCATCCCTACACCCCCCTCCCCCAGCTGGTATAAAACAGCCGTACCTTTCGTGTCCCTTCAGAAGACGCTTCAAGAGAAGCTTTGATGCTATGCGTCTCACATCAAAAGAAATAGCAGCGGATGTGATCCGAAACAGTGTTGCTGAGGACAGTTTACTTCCACCCCCTCCCCCACAAAAACACGAGATAACAGGGATATCTCACTGAGCAACAATAGTGACTGAAAAAATAAGAAAAGAAAGGATGGAGAGTCAGAGGCATGTATTGCATCACAATAGCAGCTGAAGAGCTCACACTTTATATTGTCTAGACAACATAACTGATAATGACTAAAAAATGGCTTATTTGAAATCAGTCCTTGGAGGCTCTTTAAAATCAAAATATAAATGAATCTTGCCATTTATGGCAACAGAATTACAGTAGTTGTCATGGAGCCGTTACGGTTCCCACATGAAAGGGACGTGATGGGGCCTGGAAAAATGAAAATGATTAGTTCTAGGATGCAGCTGGATCTGTGTGCACCTGTGCATTTGTTTGCATCAGTAATCCAGTTTCTCCCAAAGTCCCTCTTTCCTTTCTGTGTGGCCATCCTCTCTTCTACACAGTGTCTAAATGCCACACTCTACTTTCACAGTTATTTGGCATCTCGGGGTTCCCTCGGGGCCCTGCGCTGATCCGCAGTGAGTCCTGTGCTAAGAGAGCAGGGATCCAGGCATTTCCCCATTTTCAAGCCAGCAGCTGTCAGGGAGCATATGAGTAACAAGCGAATGACGCACGTAACTGAGTGCTGAAGCGGGCCGCTCCTCAGAGGAATTACAGTTAGCCATCAAAAACTAAAAAGTTGGCCACCAAAAACTAAAACGCATCTCACAAGAGTACACTGTAAAAAAAAATATTTTCATATTTTCACTTAATTTATGTTTGTACAGAATCCTCATTGCTTAACTGGCTACTCTGCGCATAGATATCTATGTAAAGGCTAGATATCTCGTCCACGCTGCTGGCCAATGGAGGTCGACGTCTGCCCCTTGGCGGCCATCTTGTCACAGGCAGCTCGCTCATTTGTAACATTGTGTTAATGGTACGTGTACTATTTAAATAACCATAACTTGCTCAATTTTCTACAGATTTTCAAACGGTTTGTTATAAACGTCTGAGATGTAGTTATGACACAGCATACTTATGAATAATAAATGTATAAATAAATAATCATCCAGATAATTATAGCCACTTTAATAAAGTTTGTAAGAAACCAAACCGTTTGTAAATCCGTCCACTCATCTTACATCAGCTTGCCTGTGACAAGATGGCTGCGGTGATGACGATAGAAACTCCACCTTAAGACATCTAGCCTTTATAAGATATCTATGACTCTGCGGTCTCAGACGACAACATCTTTTCCTGTCGACCACCATAACTTCTGTTGGGTGCAATTCGCTAAAATTTACACGGTGCTCTTTTAAATAGAAAATAGTTACTTTAGTTACCTTGATATTT
The DNA here is from genome assembly GCF_988280905.1 of Pimephales promelas. Lineage (NCBI taxonomy): Eukaryota > Metazoa > Chordata > Actinopteri > Cypriniformes > Leuciscidae > Pimephales > Pimephales promelas. The sequence goes on from NC_142769.1 coordinate 35,640,436, forward strand.
CACAAAATACTGTTTTTACTTTATTATTAATCAAATAAATGCAGCATGGGTGAGCATAAGAGACGTCTTTCTAAAACATCTTATTGACCCTAAACTTTTAAATGGTATTGTATATGCAACGTATGCAAAAATGAACATTTTTTATAGTTGTGTACTACATTTCATTAGACAACTGGAAGTGTTTCAGAAAACATTCTGTTCAATTTGGAGAAAAAACAAGTTTAGGTAAAGCCCTTTCCAATTTGCTCCCTTAAACACAAACTCAAATTAAACTCTTTCTAATCAAGCCCCCTGGCCTGTACAACATTTAGGATCAATATTGTCATACTTAGCAGATGAATTAATGAATTCATTAGTCTACCACCTCCAGAGCACCATTCAGCATAAATTGGTGCTTAAAAAAGGAAAAGAGTACAGCTGTACTGTACAACAGTACAGACACCGATTTAACAAGATTCAACCACTGAAATAGCCGAGCAATAAAATGACCCCAACTTCATCTTATGATTGACAGGGTGAGTTGTTTATTAACAATCACAGTTTTGCGAACACCTGCCTGCTTGTCCGCTGCTATTAATCAGGCATTCGAAGCAGCAGCGGCATCAGCCCTCACCCTCACAGGTCAGACAGAGTGAGAGCTCAAGGATGTGAGTGAGCTACATGCGGCTCAGCCTCGGGTTAGGAAAAGCAGGTGAGAGCGACATGCAGACATCAGAGGAGACGCATGACCTGACACCAGAGAAGGCGATACAGAGACAGACAGAAACTGCGAGGGACAGGGGGTCACGCAAGTTACAGGCGAATAAAGTGTTTTGTGCTGAATTTACTTACGTATGAGGAATTTACCAGACTATTTGCGATATTTTGAGGGAAATATGGATTTTACCATGATTAAATATTATTTGCAACTGAACTGATCAAATTTCACAATCAAATCAGTGAGTTACAGTTTATTTTAAAATGCATTTATCCTGCTTATTTAAAACAGTATTTAATTCCATTTAGGTCATCTCATAACTTGCGTCATAATAACCAAATTTATTTTTACACTCCTCAGATCAATAAAGAAATAGGAAGATATGCATTTCAATATAAAGCACCGTATGATTGGAATAAACTTAAACTTAAATAAACCTAAATTTTTAACTTCTTTTCCAACATTTAAAAATCATTTAGCTCAACATCTTCAGAATACGTGTAATTGCTTTTGATTAGTATTATTATTTTTTTTTTATTTCTCACTGTAACCTATTTTTGGCATGGTATGTATATATTTTGGTCTGTATATGAGTTTACTTGTGTTTAGATGTGTGTTTTGGTACATACGATATGGTTTACTTTGTTTAGGGAGGAGTGTGTCACCTTTTGGGAGTCTTGTATGAATTAATGTCTTGTTTGTATGGTTTTGGTTTATACATTTATGTACTTAGTATTATTGTAAAGCATGTTTTTTTGTGTGTATTTATTTTGGTTTTTGTTATTGTTATGTTTATTTGACAGCTGCTGTAAGGTCGATTATTTTGCATTTTGCATAAAAAACACTTAGTTCTTTCAAAAATATATGTGTTCATTAATGTATATTTACTTTGTTCAAGTAATAAAGTATTCTCGTGAGTGTATAATATGCCATTGGAAATACATACGGGTAAGGGGTTCTAATGTCGGTCGCCATGTTGCCCCTCCATCTTGAATGTACATTAGCCAAAGAGGGACATACCCGTTAATTCAAGCTTCGCCTTTCGCATTTACGTTTGAGTTAACACTTATCGACGAGGGTGAACTGGAAGCCATGTTAATATTGGACTACATTGGCCACCGTAGGAGTTAAAACCAAATCGGAATTGAGAGGAACAGAAACTAATATCCCCAAGAAGGGGGTAAAAATCACACAGTGTAGCTTTAATAAAATAAAATGTCAAGTGAGGGGCGGCTGATGCACAAAACCTTGTGAATGCAAAGCCATTTTTTGGCACATATTTTGTGTAGGCCTGCTTTGTGAGTGATGTTGTCATTTACAAGGTAATAGAAAATTCACCTTTTTGAATGCCTTCCTTTCAGGTTGTTGCTTGTTTTCCCATTCTATTTCACACACACACACACACACTCAGGGCCAGATTTCTGAACGCATCGTTAACAGCGACAAAGACACAGAAAGCGCTTGATGTGAAACCGCAGTGTGCTTGTTATGTACCAAACCTGCAGTTCATCACTTAATCAGCGCCTGTCCCCACCCACTATACCGTAAATTGTGCATAAATTGTGGCCTCCTCCTCTTACTGCTGACTGTTTGAAATGATCCTGATAACAATAATGTAGCGAATGGAATGTGAACGCTGAGTCAGAGATTCGATGTCATCTTAGATATTGCGTAGCTGCATAATCTGTAACGCTTAATGATTTCGTTTTCACTCAGCTGAAAAAGTGTGATTCTTGTGTTAAAAGTCTTTTCAGCTCATCACCTTAGCCTATGTCTTCGTCTTGCAGGGATTACTGCTGCCATTTCAGCAGGAGGCATATGCCAGGAAAAACGCTTTCTTAGTTACACCTGCTTTTAAGAGGCGGAGAATTTTCAGCGCAAAATAGAGGTGCGCTTACACCAGCTTTTCCTGTACATAACACAGAATACATAATTAGGCGCAGTTTACACTTCCCCTATCTCTGACACTCCCATTTTCCCCTTGACCTTCCCATGAATGCATATGCATGACACGAAAAGCGCCTTTTGCCATTTTCATTTCCCGCGACAGCGCTTTCATCTCGTGTTCATACATACCTCACCATGGCTTTATGCGCACTTTGTGAAACGAATACGCCTGAAGTTGGTGCAAAAGCGTTAGTACATCTGGCCCTCTGTCTCTTTATGCCCTCATCCATCTTAATCTCTCCACCTCATCATTCATCAGACACTGTCAGCAGTTTCCCGCTGGTGGTTTGGATAGGAAAGGTTTCGGCCAGGTGGTTGGTGCTTTAAAAGGTCAGGACCGGTGAGGACAGTCGCTCCTGCAGAGCTTCTTTCCTCTCTTTCAGATCCTGGCAGTACTGTAGTACGTCCGTGTTTTGAGCCAAGAGACAAAGACCGACAGCATCTCTCTGTAATCCAGAACTACTGCCAGGACAAACTACTCTCTCTTCTTCTCTTTCATGATGGATCTTTCACTTAGGCTACATACACATTAATCCAGATACATTTGAAAATGGTGTTTTCATTTCAAAACGCTCTCCATCCACAATAGTGTGTTTAAGCAATTTCCAAATGTTTCTTGTCCACACCGAAACGCTAAAATCTTCCTGCATGTGTGTAAAACATAATAAAAGCTCAATGAGATGATATAGACCATTCCATGAATGGTCTAAAATGCAATTGCACTCATGTTTTGACACAGGATAGTAATAGTGAGTAAATTTTCTGTAATCTTTGCAGGAATGTAATATTAAGTGTTTAAAACATAAGTATTAATTATATATTTGGTCCAAAGTAACGTTTATCTAAAGCAACACAGTGAAAGCGAATAGCACAAAGCAAATGCTTCATCTATTCATGCTTCATTCACAGCAAATGCTTCAATAATGTATTCATTCATTCATGCATTATTTGCAAGCACATACTGGTATAAACATAGGCATCAGTACATGATGCATCATGCGTTTCAAATACCTCTGTTTTTCACAGTCCACGCAACAACATGAAAACATCATTTTTTATATATATTCACTTAGAAGAATGTCTTCAAAAAGCTCAGCTTTTTCACAGGGCAAAAACGCCATCTCAGTGTAGACGAAAGGTCAAAATTTAGAGAAAAAAAATGCTATTTCAAATGTATACAAACTAGCCTAAACCTCATACAGATGTAATCTTTACTTGCATAATCAAGCATACTTAAAACTCTCAATTTCATGAAAATTACATCTGAAAGTTTTTCTTCTATAAGCAATAAATCAATCTGAAAAAAAAAATGAAAACAAAAATCTTGTCAGCACATTCACCTGAAGATTTCTTCTAAATGTATTACTTGTAAATGTTACATCTCCTCTTCTTTCAGAGATGTCACTTGTGCATTGTAACACTTAATTTACTTTGCCAGAGCTTTGATACTGCCATAAAGATGCGACTTTGATTTTCATGTGAGCATGATGTGTGGAGAAAAATCCTTGAAAAAATAAAATAAACACCTTTGCCATGTCAGTTTGATTAATTACACACCACTCCAGAAAATACACTTCAATCACGCTAACTCTAATATAGCTGCCCATCTCCCTGCCAAGCCAAATTTATGGGTGAAATGAGAGAGAAGAAGAGAAAGGTGAGAAGGGCAGGGGAGGCAGAAAAAAACACTGACTAGGCCTCGCAGATGAGGATTTCCCAGTGATCTTTTCTTTTTAAATGTAGTGTTTTTGCCTCATTATTAAAGGGATACTCCACTTTTTTGGAAACAGGCTCATTTTACCTCTCTCCCAGAGTTAAACAGTTGAGTTTTACCATTTTCAGATGTATTCAGCCGATTTTCTGATATTTAGAAGAATATCAGTAAACAGACAGTTTCTGGTCTCATTGACTTCCATAGTATATTTGTTTTCCTACTATGGAAGTCAATAAGACCAGAAACTGTCTGGTTACTGATATTCTTCTAAATATCAGAAAAATCGGCTGAACGGATTCGAAAACGGTAAAACTCGACGGTTTAACTCTGGGGGAGTGGTAAAATGAGCCAAAAAAAGTGGAGTATCCCTTTAAGACAGTTAAGAAGCGACAGGAAGTGAGAGAGGAAGAATGTGACTGGGATGGACATGAAGCCTGACACTTGACATGTGGAGCACCGTAGCTCTGAACTGGGACTTTTTTCTTATTAGGAAGAAATAATGTGTCCGGCCTGTTCCTCCCACCCCATGCTGATGCCACATAGAGCCTTTAATGGGACATCCATCTTGGCCTGTCACATCATTTCCTTCCGCTCTTTACAGCCCAGAGCTAAATTATCTCCTGTTTAGATAAATTCCCGAAACGTGGGCTGCCTAAACATTGCAATACAAAACAACTATGTTTTGGATGTTTTCAAGAAGTAGGCTAGGCATTATTCATTACTAGTAAAGTTACAAAGTAATAAATAAATAACATAGCATAGTCTCGGTGGACTTAGAAAAGAAGTTTAAGGATGTAGCACCACTTTAGAAGTTGGGGGTCAGTAAGTTTTTTTTCTTTTTTGAAAGAAATGTTTTAACTTTTCTTCATCTAAGAATGCTAAACAAATGCATCAGATTCCACAAATATATTAAGCAGCATAACTGTTTTCATCATTGATAATAATAAAAAATAATTCTTGAGCAGGGCATTTGCATTGTATATAATTATTAGTGAATGAGGCCATGTTCCTCCACAAGTAACTTGCAATTTTATATTGTTTCACCACAAATGTCAACAGAGAGCCCATAATGCCATAGTGTACATTTAACACAGTCTCATCCCAAAAAGTCATATAACTGACGTCTTTTGACCATACGTCAATATCCGCCTTTTTAGGGCCCCCTTAAACGTCGGTAGATGGCGATCCCGGGCCGTCATACAACTGACGCTTTACCTTTAACGTCAGTTAGGTGACGGGTTAGGTTTAGGTCTGGGGTAGAGTTAGGATCCCATAACCTCATCTACCGACGTTTAAGGGGGCCCTAAAAAGGCGAATATTGACGTATGGTCAAAAGACGTCCCAAAACGTCAGTTATATGACGTCTTGGGAATTGGGATGAGACCGGGTTGATACATTTAAACTACCGCAGTCGCGAGTTATGATAGTATTGATTAATTTATTATGATAGAAGTTCTTTCAAGAATTGAAGTGCTATCATGACTATTGATCCCCTCCACTACATTACTAATGTATAACCGTTTGACTTCTTGACCTACAGTGTGCACCCACTTCAGGGCTTGAATGTCAAGGATGTACACAAATCACTCTCCACTACTTGACAATCTTTCTTTGTCTCCTTAAGAATATCACTCTTGAGCTCACATTGAGCTTGCTGGACTTTTAGAAAAAAACAATGTGAACATATTCAAATCCACACACTCTTCTCATGATAACCTACAAACATAAACAGCTTCAAATTATGTCTCTTTACCTTAACACTAATTTTCACCATCATCGGTGTGACATTGCCTTAACTCAGTGCACTGCTGGTATTCAGACCACAGGTCACTCTCTTTCCCAGCTATTCCACTTTTCTAATCACAGCACAAAAGAGCAGCATACATGCAGCGTGCCATTGATCTGCCTTTGTAAAGGGCCACGCTTGACTCATAAAGGCTCTTTGTGTCAGAGGGAAGTGGAGTGAAAAGTATGGTGGCAAATCTGATTGTTCACTCATCTGGGATGAATACAGAACACCACCTGACCCGGCCGGGAGTCGGACGGTCCTTTTATGGGGCGTAGGTAACGCTCACATGTTGACCAGGCCCCCGGTCCAGGAGTGTCAGTTGCCTAACTGAAGGGTTGTCTATTAGGCTGCATTAAAGGAGTAGTTCACTTTTAAAAAAAAACTTTTGCTGATAATTTACTCACCCCCACGTCATCCAAGATATCCATGTCATTCTTTCTTCAGTCGAAAAAAAATTATGGTTTTTGATGAAAACATTCCAGGATTTTTCTCCATATAATGGACTTCAATGGGAACCAAACGGTTCAAGGTCCAAAAGACAGTTTCAGTGCAAACTATTCAAAGGGCTTTAAACGATTTCAGACGATGAATAAGGGTCTTATCAAGAGAAATGATCGCTCATTTTTTAAAAAAAATAACAAAGTTTAAGTTTTATAAGCTCAAATGGTCGCCTTGCTCTGTTCTGTGATGCATGTTCGTGACTCTCCTGTTCGAACTCGTTTATCAAAATGAACGAATATTTTTTCGTGTCACGAAAAGAACGAGTTGACTCGGGAAAAGATTCGTTCATTTTGTTCAATGTAGGGCAAAATTCATAATAATTACCATACTTACATGAGATTGTAAAATGTTTGCAAATTAACATTATCATCATTCATCACTATTCCAATTTGTTATTGCTATTTCTGTTTCACAGAAGAATAAATATATAACAGGGTCTGTACACGGTGATGAGTAAATTATGACAAAACCTTCATTTTGGTGTGAACGATTCTTTCACAAGCGAGAGAAAGAGATACCTGACTGTTAAAGGGATATTCCACTTTTTTTGGGAAATAGGCTCATTTTACCACTCCCCCAGAGTTAAACAGTTGAGTTTTACTGTTTTTGAATGTATTCAGACGATTTTCTGATATTTAGAAGGATATTAGTTTACAGACAGTTTCTGGTCCCATTGACTTCCATAGTAGGAAAAAATATATACTATGGAAGTCAATGAGACCAGAAACTGTCTGTAAACTAATATCCTTCTAAATATCAGAAAATCGTCTGAATACATTCAAAAACGGTAAAACTCAACTGTTTAACTCTTGGGGAGTGGTAAAATGAGCCTATTTCCAAAAAAAGTGGAGTATCACTTTAAGTGTGAACAGACAGGAGCAATAGAACATTCCATCATATTTACATAAAACTTCATGGCACATGTTCTGTAGTGTGAGAGCTGTGGTGTTCTAGTGTGTAAAAGCCCTCTGACATACGCAGTCACTTACATTTTGTGAAGAAATTCCTTTTTCTTATGTGCCAAAGTGCACTCAAATTTCCTTTTAATTTTATTTTTTTGGTTGGGGAATGCAAGTTTAAAATTCCACCTATAGTCATCTTTGAGAACTGTTTGTATATATATTACAGACCCTTTTTTGTAGTACAAACACACACACACACACACACACACACACACACACACACACACACACACACACACACACACACACACACACACACACACACACACACACATATATTACATCACAATCCATATCTGAAGTGTCAACAAAGAGTTCTTTTCACAAAAGTCTCACAAATCACAGCTCCATTTTTATCAGTCACAGGAAGTGTAAGAGACCACCACATAAAAGAGGGCTAACACGAGGTCATCTTGGAATTTAAACACAACTCTGTCATTACATTCACGAGCACAAATAGCCAACATATGACAGCCATACAGTATATGTGTGTGGTCTGCAGATTGTGCATCTGAGTGGTTTGAAGGGCAGGAGAAAGGGGAGGTTCTCATTAACACATCTGCAGTCCACAGCGAGAAAATACATTTTATTGCGTACAGGATTTAGCACTCCGCAGCTGCAGCACACCACAGGCTGCTGCTGAAACTACTGACTCATAAATGCTCTGACTCATCCCCTGAGCTCACATTCAGACACAATACACAACTCTTCAGACGCTTAGCTCCCATCCTTAAATGCATTGGGAGCAACAAAAGTTTGAAATGGATTTCCTCAACAGTCTGTATTGGTATTTAAGAGCAATATTCCTTTCTCTTCGCTTTTGAAAACTCCGTCACCACTTATAATAGACTTTCACACTAAATACAGAGCATAACTTTCAATCACGTCACTCAGGGTCACAACGGTGATGTAAAAAGTGAGATGTGCTGTATGTTGCGTTTGATCATGTTGCGGTGCAGGTGCTGTAGCCAGATCCAAACCAGCCTTAATGATGCATGACAGCCTCAGGAGCAGACCACTTTGACAGCAGACATTGAATGCTTTAACTCAGATTTGAGAGGCAGTAGGCGTCTGCACAGAGATCTGAGGTGCATCATCTGAGGCGCAGGCATCCAAAGCGCAGATCCTAGCCCTTGGCCTGGTTTTTTGACGGACAGCCTACCAAATAGAAGCTAATACCTCCGGAGTAAGGCTAACCGTACGAGTTAATCTTGTTATGCCAACTTCTCGGTTACGCCTTGGCCGGAGCTCAAGCATTTTCATGCTAAAGCTCATTAGATTTATATTCATGCCCTTTGGCAAAGAACAGCATACTGTATATCTGTTATTTGGGATCAATTTTCTGTTACATGGTTTACGGAGCGAGGTGGGAACCTTTACAATTTTTAATATTCCTCTTGCCTGCAGGTTTCCTTAAAAAAAACCTGATCTTTTGCTGTTTGTTATAAAGTTATTCCATGTACAATTGAGGTTTGCTTGCTTAGAGACACACGATACCATTTTATGATTTGTTCCAAATAACTAACAATGCATGATACTTGATTACTTTTTCATGATACCTTTTAACCTTTATTAATCTGTATATACATGTTTAAAGGGATAGTTCACATAAAAATAAAAACTGTCATTATTTATTTGCCTTCATATCATTCCAAACCTGTGTGACTTTCTTCATTGGAACAAAGTTTTAAAGTGGTAGAAGTAGTGCTGGGCTGGACTGGTTCATACCGAAAAGCGGTGTATATTTTTGTTATGATGTCAATTTTTAATATACCGCCATACCGATGTATTTAATTAAACAACGTTCGGAACAAACGATACGCTGCGCCGCCGACATGTTTTCAGACTGACGGTGAGGCAAGGGTAAACCAAACAGCAGTGCTCTGTCTACGGCGTTATTGTCCTGTCAAATGGCGAGAGCGCACTATTGTAGCGCGAAAGTAAATTAATATAATGCGTGAGCGTCAATCTCTCCTCGTGTGCGGAATATCGCGCGCGCGCGCTCTCAGATACACACCGCTCTTGTAAGAATAGGTCTATTTTCTCTGGGCTCGCTCAGAGAATCCTGCACTTAAAACGTGTTCAGTACAATCGCGAAAATCTCCTCTTCCCCAGCTAACAATTTTAGGTTATAAGAACGTTTTCATAACGTTCCCATTAAGTTATAAAAACGTTATTTCTGAATGTTCTAGGAACATTCAAAACGTCCAGATTTTAAATGTTGTATTAACGTTGCTTGCTTGGTTACAACAAGAATGTTATTAGAACGTTAAGAAAAAAAAAAAAAAATTGGTTATACTGGGCGCTATTCTGAATATGAACTAATGACAATAAAATAGAATCCATCCTAAGTCAATTTATTGCAGTAATTCCTCTATCAACCAGTAGAAAATGCTTTGAACACCTGATTATGCATTAAAAAAACGTCATAAACCGTAAAACTAGCTTAATTTAAAAAAAAAAAATTAAGATCCCACTTTCATTAAGGTGTTTTGTTTCTCCTTAAAATACATTTTTATGTTCCACAGACATACAGTTATACAGGTTTGGAATAACATGAGTGATGGCGAGTAAATAATGACAGAATTATAATTATTAGCTAAACTTTAAACATTTCAAGCTGTATAAATTAACATTAAGTAATAGTACTATTATATATTAAACAACATGAAAAAGGTGTTGATTCACTGTTAGTACATGATCCCTAATGCATTGATTAATATTAACTAACTGAAACTTTTTTGTAAAGTGTCAAGGCCCTCGCACACTTAATGTTAAATTTTCGTATGCATATTTTCATATTCGTGATTCTGTGGCTCTGAATTGTCAAAACACCATTCAAACTGCTTGCTAACGGATGCGAAAAATGCAGAACATCAAACCCGATGCGTTTTTTTTATGACGGACAATTGTTTCGGAGGCAGTGTGCAAGCGTGATTGACATAACGTGAGGTCGTATTTAATTTTTAAAGTGCGAAAATTTCGGATGCGAACTTCGGACTTCGGAGTGTGCGAGGGCCTTTGTGTTTCAAGTTTCTGTAAAGGCATGTGATGTGACAAATCCATGTCTGACAGGCAGGGGGCAAGAGTCATGATGGGATGGACAGTCTATGTAACTTTAAATGATGGAGAGAAAGTAACAGATGAGCAATGAGAAAAACATTAGTGTAGCAGGTCCCTGAAGATGAGACACTCAAATGATAGGAAAAATGAGCCTACTTATAATAAAGAATTGCACAATGAAAATGAATTACTACTGACCGCTGACACCTGGACAGCTTGCAGGCTCACATGGGAGCTCGTAATGTGCAGTGAGTTCTGGGAGTGCACAAAAAAATGAGGTCACCGCAAAAGATTAATGACCGAGGCGGACATTACAAAGCTGCACGATACACTCAAACAAAATAACCAGGCAGGAAAAACATGCAAATTGAATCATTGATCAGAATCCATCTAATTAACTGATCTAGCACACTTTGTCTGAGATAGGTGATTTAACTGTGAGTGACGTGAGAGCAAATTCAGTAATGGAGTCTTCGGAGAAAAGTGATTGATCCAAAGAGGAGTGTCCGGTCTAGTGAGAGTAGGCAAGAGCCCAACCGGGAGAGCTCCTGAATTTACTCATACTTTCCCTGAAACCAAAATGCTTTCACATACCAACTAATAAACAAAAAAACAACGCATCCATTGCACTTTCATTATTGGCTTGCTATTTGCAGACATTTTGGATTGCACATGAACTGAGCATCGAAATCTCATCCAAGTATGGCCACCTGCATCTCAGAAGTTTCATTAAATGAGATCCATCCCACCTCCTCAGTCTTTAATCATATTTCATATTCAGAAACAATTTCGCAAGGCAATTTAGCCAACCCAGGAAATGAACAACTCCCATCCAGGCCTTTTCTCTCAGGCAAACTTCTAATTTACCAATTAGTGTGCAAGAGATTTTAATTCTGCCAGCTCCACACACGAACCACAAAGGCGATGTTTCCTCTTTAACTCCATGTCTAAACCATTAATCACTAATCAAAGCTTTAAATGACGTACACAAGGTTTTTTTACTGCTGGAATTATACTCTTTTAATGGTAGATATTAAATGGAAAAAACAGCAGAATAGCTCTTACATCATCAAACAGCCCTTGTCTTTTCATTGGTCCAGATCCAAGCTCTGATTGCTCATAAATTATATTTTTCACAAGCTGAAAATGAAACTAATTTTCACCCAGGCGCATGCAGACTGCTTTATTAAAATTATATTCATTCAGACTGACAAAACTGTAGACAACTGCTATCTTCTTTGTTATTCAATTCACAGTGAAAATTATTTCAGTAAACATTCTACAGACCTATCTGGAACAAGGAAAATCCAGAAATTGGAACCTGTTTTTTCTCCCTAAATTTTAGCCAAAAAATACAACTTGCCAGAAGCTCCTCAATGAGGAGTGAAAACAAAACATCTGTGTCCAATGCACAGCCCATATCTCGCTCCAAACTAAATTTGTTTTGCCATTCTCTCTGCCATCCTCTCTCTAAACCTGTTCATGGTCCTGTTCTTCTCGTCAAAATGTTCCCATGAGGCTTCTCAATCACACTTTACAAATGTTGATGAACCATCAGACAACAGGCAACACTCAGAAAGCAGACAGTGAAAAGAAACAAAACAATATATGATGTATTTAAAGCGATGCATGGAAAGGGATCCAAAACGGTGAGCGAGGCAACAGAGGCTCTTCCTTGGCCAAGTAAGAGATGAGTTCTGGGATGAAGTAAACAGTGGTGGCCACAAGGAAATGAGCTGATTAAACTGAGCAAGGGAGAACTGACAGTGTTTTTGTATGCTGAAATGAAGAGGAAGGGAAAAGACAGGGATGTATCAGAGAGCTGAAAGGAAAAGTTAAGGTTTTCATTATGAGATTAAGAGATGATTGGAACTTCTGGGAATAAACCAAGTCTCGCACTCATTATCGCATGTAGACGTATATGCATATGCCCTCCTTCCACCCATCATGATTAAAAGTCTAATTTAGGCTGCAATGCTTCAGTGTCTAGCGTGTGAAACCACATGATGGCCACACACGGACTCCTACATGTAGTACATACACACTGTAAAAAAAAAAAAAAATCTTGATTTTAACAGTAAATGCTACAGTGCAACACTGTAAATTGGTTAACAGAAAGTTTCCATTCTATATATGGTAAATAACTGTGATAGATCTCATGGTATATTTAATGTAATTTTACTGTAAAATACCATTACAGTTTTTGAACGTGAAAAAGAAGAACTCATTGTATAATTTACAGTAAAAAACCTAACTTGACATTTCCAGAATTCCCTGTGTGACACTTCACATTTAATGTATTTTTGTTGAAATAACTATGGTTACCCAGTTTTCTTGATAAAAAAATACAGTTTATTACTATAAATTTTAAGTTAAGTCTGTAAAAACAATAACATTGCTACCATTTTTTTCCCGGTAAAGTTCTGCAACCACAGCTGCTGTTTTTTTACCGTAAAAATGACCACAAAAAAAGCTTAATATTTGAATACATAATAACTATGGTTACTCAGTTTTCTTGATAAAAAAATACAGTTTATTACTATAAATTTTAAGTTAAGTCTGTAAAAACAATAACATTGCTACCATTTTTTTACGGTAAAGTTCTGGCAACCACAGCTGCTGTTTTTTAACCGTAAAAATGACTGTAAAAAAGCTTAATATTTGAATACATAAGTTTAAATTATGAGCAGTGATAAGCAGGAGTTTGATGATTTCCTCCTGTTCCAAGTCTCTACGGCTGTGTTACAAGAGTCAGTTCTAATGCTCGACAAGTGCCGTGTCTCTACAGCAGAAGCTCATACTCAGCTGGATGAGAAGCTGACATCAGAGATTTCTGAATGTGGGATCATGTAGTTAATAAAAGACATGAATTTCTGTCCAGATCTCTACATATTTGAAATGTAGAGATCATCTTTGTTTTTTCATTTGTTTTAATGTTACATTTTTATAATTTCATTAGTCATCAGCTGCAGTTTCCTCACCCCAGTTTAGGAAACCCTGATCTAGCTCACTTGTACAATATGCCACTTGTATATGAGCAAATAAACACAGCTTTGGTTTAAGCATAAGAGACTTTAAAAATATATTTAAAACAAATCTTAAACCAATTCTAAACTTTTTAGTAGTGTACGTCAGTAAAGAAACTGAGACATATCACAGGAAGCACAAGCTTTGATTAACTATTACATTCTTGCATGGATGAATTGTTGATATTAGTAACATGTAAAAGAAGAAAATAAATCACTGTGACTTAAAAACTGGATTATTGCTTTGATATGATTGAAATTGAATCCTTGTAAATGTACTTATTGACAAAGACAATATGGGTTTAAGTGTGCTGTGAGTGTGAACTCAAACACACACTAAACAGTGCTGGTTATTTTTTCTGTTTCGGTGTTGCTAGATTCACCAGGAAACAGAACAGTCTGTGTGGAATGTGATATGACAGAGGGTCATTTCATATAAGCCTGTCAGGACTAATTTTGTTACCCTGGTGACATGTCTTTTTATGGATGTCAGAGTTCCAACACCCTTCTGTCATACCAACTGACATTCTCTCCTTCAGTCTGATGGTCTTTGAATGAAAGGGTCTGTATTTGAACAGAACAACAATGGCTTGTTGCATGAACGAGGAAAAGCATGAGTTCAATTCTCACAAGAAGCTGGATTAACAAATATGATTCAGTGCACACACAAATTCACAGCTCTCCTGCTGATCATGCCTCCCCGCTGTGGCCAGAGACTTGATGCAGGCTCTATGTGTCTTTCTGATGTTACAACAAAGACAGAGGGAGAGATGAGGGGGAGGTCGGGAACATCGGCAACAGTAAGCGGAGAGAAGAGATGTAGGGCTTCTTAACATGACTTTACAGCTAACCTTGACACTTTCTTTTTTTCTTTTTAGACCCATGATGCTGATCTATACACAAGATATATTTTCCATTCATTTTAACCAATAAAAAATAAATAAATAAAAAATCGATTGAGGTTCAGGAACCTGACTGATTGGTGCATCTCACATCCGATCCCGAGGGGTCTTAAAGTCGGCATGAAATCAATTTTGACGAATCTTCTTTTTACATGTACTATTGTTGTGTTTATTATAAATAATTTATCTGTGCACATTATTTTTGTATTAGTGTACCCTTATAATCTTTAATCAAATACATTACCCTTCCCTCCGCCATCGAAACGACCTCTCTTCTATTTCGGTCACGTGGAACGGCGAAAGGGTGTGGCCAGATCTGATGAGGGTGCGGCAATCGGTGAACTGCCTCTCAGAGAATCGCATTCAAATCTGCCTCCATTTAGTTTGCAACACCCAACCTCCAACGATCCAATCAATTCCCAAAGGACGAAATCAAGCCCTGCCTTACATTTTTTTTTTCTAATTTCAGAAGCCGTTTCACTCGGATATATGTCACAAGTTTCACGCCGACTTTAATACACAGACACACAATTATATTGTTATATTTAGCGCTATAGCATGACGACTATATCAATTCAAAACACTTTTTCCAACTGTTTTATTAAAAAAAAAAAACAAAAAAAAAAATGAACATTAAGGACCTAATATTTCTCTAGAGAATATATAGAATATTTGTACTTTGTAAAAAATGTTAAAATTATTTTTAAAATACAACAAATTATTTAAGTGAACTGCAAAAAACCTAAAAGAGGATTAAACATGGTAAAAAAGCAAAAAAATAATGGTGACTAGTTCTAGCTGAGTTCTGCATTCATATACGACGTTCAATTAAATCATTATTTGTAAAAATAAATAAACAAACAACTACTCAAACAAATATGTTGGGCATCCTGATAATAAAAAGATTGGGATTTAATAAATGATGTAGATTAACAGAAAATCAGATAGCTTATAGTGGACTCACTCCAATAATAAAGATTCTTTTTTTGGAAGAAACTTCAACATCTATGGAAACTTTCCATTGCACAAAAGGTTATTTATCGTGAAAATACAAGAATTTTCGGAATCAGGTTATTAAAAATGTTTTTCACACGAAGAAAATTTGGTTATTTTAAGAAATGTGAAAGGTTATTTAGGGGAAACAAATTTGGTTCTTCTATGGCATCACTGCAAAAAGCAATTTTGGAAACTTTGTTTTTAAAGAGTGTACACTCTAAAAAATGCTGGGTTGTTTTAACCCAATTTTGGGTCAAATATGGACAAACCCGAAATGTTGGGTTAAAAATGTAATGTAAAAATTTAACCCAACGGCTGGGTTAGTCCATATTTGACCCAAAGTTGGGTTAAAACAACCCAGCATTTTTTAGAGTGTAGGTAGGTGATGGGTGATATAAAGAAATGTCAGCACAAATATACATTTTGAAGAATAAAAAACATTGCATTTTCTGCACAAGGACAAGCACACATGCTGATCATCCAGCTGCACTGCTCACACCATTAATCCAGACTCTGATTGGTTAGTAATTCTGCAGAGGTCCATTATGCACCAGCCGCCCAGTGAGGAGAACACACCATGTTCACCAACTCACTGGTGCTTTAACTTCGGGCATGGACACGGGCGATCTGCCCCCACCACAACCCAGAGGCATATACAAGAAAATCCATGAAATGCATATCAAATCATACTGATACGAGAACCAGCAGAGCTTTCTCATGCAGGGCCACATCTCATGGTCTCCTTATCTGCTGCATGCACTACATCAGTGTCTGAATGATCAGCAAGCCCTGTTGTTTGACCTCTGACCCCAAAGCTAGTTATCTTTGTCACCACATGTCCCAGTCCCTTCTATATTACTCTTTCACAATCACAACCACAAATAAAACTTTTACATATGCCGTATGTTCATGACTTCATAAATATTCACAGTAGCCGGAATTAAATGTTAAGAAGTTAATACTGTCCTACAAAAGTTCCTTGTACAGTAAGGAAGAGTCAGAGGTTTTTGCTTATGAGCGTATTAGGGAACAAAGGCAATGTAGTTGAAACCCCTATGTTATTGGTAAAAGTCACACTGGGTATTTCAGCTTTGAGCTTTCACACTTCAGCTAACCTTCATCTGACAAATTTCTATCTTTACTATCACAATCTAAATCTTAATAAACATAGAGCATACCAAGGTCTTTGAAATGCAATGCAAGAAGAAGCAGCAGGGTATAAGAACATGAACACAATAAAAATAAACAAACATGTACAAAAAAAAAATATGTGCAACAACAAACACAAATAAACAAAATATGTGTCAATTACAACATACAAAAATTCAACATTTAGCCTCTGATGAAAAACCATGGCAATTGTATATTGGACAAACTGCATTACATACGTATCCATCTCTAAATTATTTACTGTTGCCAGGGACTGTAGAAAAGATTTGCTCTTATTAAGATTAAGTAGCAATTAGTCCTGTCTGAAAATCTAACAAGGATGCATTAATGCATACTACAGCCTGTTGAAACAAGTTCACACAGAACATCAGACATTAGTAAAATGCACATGAATGTATCTGATCTCTTTCAATCATTTGGCTTCATTCTGCTGCAAGATGTGGCAATTCACCAAACACAGTATTTTTTTGGTAAGCTCACCTGAGCCCAAGCAATAAAACAGTGAACCCTTCCTCCAGAATTATTCATAGGCCATTTAATTTCGCAGTTGGTGAATATTGTTCCGCAGGCTCTCTTTGATGAGGAGGAGAATTGAATTATAAACTAAGAGTCAGGCGCGCGTGATGTGATTGCTGACTCTGCAGTTACTGGGGTCACAAACGGCGCGTAATATCACCTCTCTGTTCAGGGGAAACGAACAAAAATACACGATGTTTCAAGTATAAAGACAACTTACCGAGAATCCTGCCCAAAAAGGACACGAATGTCTCACCCTCGGAGATGTAGTAAGGGCCAAAGCGGCGAAACTGACAGCCAAAATGAGACTCCCGAGCACCATCTGTGAAACTCCCAGAGAAAGCATGATGCGAGTCCGGGTTCGAAACTCCCTCAGCCGGGAGAGACTGCGGGACAGAGATACTGGGCTCAGAGACCGACCCCTCGGCATTGCACTGACGGGCATGGTCACGACTAAACAGTTTAAATTAACCAAAACTTGGGTTAAATCAGCGGGCTTCGGGATTACAGGACACCTCTGGGTTTAGTCACTCCGACATCCACAAAGTAAAGATGAATGCATAGCGTGTTGCCAAGACGCACAGACCATTATCCCGTTACACGAGGAAGCTCACGATGTCTCACTGTTCTGAGGATAAGTGCGCTGTTTTCAAGCAGGTGTTTTACCGAGCGTTATCCAAAAATCATGTCAATAAGACAAAGAGATAAGCTTTGCGAAGAAGAGCGCTGAATGGCCCTCTTCGAGGAAAAATGCACGGGATAGGTGATCCATCAAATCCGTTCACAGCAGTGACAGTCCGTTAATGAAATACCTCACGGCTCCGAACTGAGAACATCGTATTCAATGAGAACGAAATTCGCATCTATCGCGCCTATGTAGGTACGCGTTGCGTATGACGCGTTTCCAACCTCCGACTCCAGTGTAGAAATGTTCGCTCGGTCTTTGCGTGCAGCCGCAGCCTCGCGCTGGTAGTCTATCAGTTGGAGGTGTGTGTGTGCGAG
The DNA here is from genome assembly GCF_988280905.1 of Pimephales promelas. Taxonomy (NCBI): domain Eukaryota; kingdom Metazoa; phylum Chordata; class Actinopteri; order Cypriniformes; family Leuciscidae; genus Pimephales; species Pimephales promelas. The sequence goes on from NC_142769.1 coordinate 35,658,721, forward strand.
CGAGCAGGTGCTTGTGTAGAGGAGGAGGAGATCGGACTGACGTGTCGCCATATGTAGATTCAGATGGATGTGGGCAACGAACTCGCTTTTGGAACCATAAAAGCCGCGAATAGATGATATGAGTCTACTTAAACTTACTTCTTCATATTGTTACTTTTCATTAAACTCGCTTGTTTAAGACAGAACATATGCCATTTAAGCAATGCCACTGGAAAAAAAACCATAGCCTATATTTAGAAGTCATTGTGAGCGCCATGTTTCATATAAATTAAATAAACGAGTACTTGGTATCCGGTAACTTAAGTTTCAGACCAAAATCGGATAATTTAATTTGTTGTGTGTGTGTGTATTCTTCGATAAAAAGCCATCACGGTCCGTCCGTGCCATGGCTCTGGTCCGTGCCACCACCGAGCAACGCGCAAACTGAAAGCAGGTCTGGAGCCACGTGTGTGAGTGGAGCGGAGCGAGAGTTCACGTCACCAGATCAAGGCGTTCTGTTTTGATTCTACTGGAGTTCCTTTCCGGGTTTTCCATTTCTCACAGCGAGAGAAACCCGTTCTGATATCATGGGGCGACGACGGGGTTTCTCGGTGGACAAATTTATTTTACTCTGCGTCGATTTGTGAGATAAAACACCGACGTTTCGACTAAAAAACAGCTCTGCAGTCTGCACTGACCTAACTTACTCGTGTTAGTTAAATCTCAATTAACAGCACAAGTGACCCAATGCTTAGTATGCTTGAAATCGAAAAATGTTTATTTCCGGCCAATCACATTTGAGGACCGGAAAAAGTTATACGTCATACATTTTTTTTTTTTTTTTTTTTTTTTTTTTTTACAAATTTTAATCCAAATCAGTACATGACCAAAATTTAATGTACGTTTGGGTTTTCCATTTCTCACAGCGAGAGAAACCCATTCTTGCTATTATGGGGCGACGATTTGATTTTCCAAAACTGGGTTTCTCGGTGGACAAATTTATTTTACTCTGCGTCGATTTGTGAGATAAAACACCGACATTTCGACTAAAAAACAGCTCTGCAGTCTGCACTGACCTAACTTAGTTAAATCTCAATTAACAGCACAAGTGACCTAATGCGAAATCGAAAAATGTTTATTTCCGGCCAATCACATTTGAGGACCGGTGTTGTGCCGAATTTCGACCCCCGCCAAATTATTACCCCCCTAGTATTGGTAGGTTTAGGATTAGTTGTGGGGGAGGGGTTAAGATTAGGGGCGGGGTTGGGATTAGGCAATCAGGTACTGACTTCAACGAGGGGGGTAATAATTTGGCAGGGGGTCGAAATTAGGCACAACACCTGAAATTTGTTTTTTGTTTTTTGTTTTTTTTACAAATTTTAATCCAAATCAGTAACATGACCAAAATTTACTTGTACGTTTGCACGAAAATATAGTATTAATATAGTATGTATTTTACAAACGAACTGTGTAGTATGCATTAAAATGCAGATTGTTCTTATTTCATGTGAACATTTTGCATGGCTGGAGTAAATAGCCACATTACCAGACCTGTTGAGCCTGTAAAAAATGTCAATGTCTGTCAACGCTTAAACATGTCATAATATACAACGGCCATATTTGGTAGGCTACATGTAATATTTACAGGGTCTATAGTAAATATAGCCTATCTGTAAGATAACTGTCTCACATATCACACGTAAACATGTCAGCAGTCACATTTTTTAACAGAGGAAAACTACAGCCACATTTTCAATAATTAAAGGGATAGTTCACTTTGAAATTAATTTTTGATATGTTATAGCTTACCTCAAGGGCATCCAAGATGTAGGTGTCTCCGCAATGGTTTCAATTTTGATAGTTTTAGGTCTAACCTGTCTTGTCTGTCAGTCATATTTATATGACTATAATGCAGGTCTGGTCACCACCTCAAAGAGCATGCACAGAGAAGTCCAAATTAAACATGATTTAATGACTCGGACCAAAGCGTCCACGGTGTAAGATTGGACTGTGGTTCCAAAACGTAAAGTTTTCTCACACAAACTGCTCGTTTCGACTCTATCAAATGCTTTTTGAGGTGGTGACCATACATACCTCCATTATATGACTGACAGACAAGAACGGTTTGACCTAAAAATATCAAAATTGAAACTACTGCGGAAACAACGACACCTACATCCTACACCTAATCTAAAACATACCAAAACATGAATTTGAAAGTGAACTATCCCAGGCTTTAACTGACTGATATTTTATAGATTTGATTTAAATCTACTTCCACATGAAACAAAAAGTTCAAAGTTTGTTTTCTTCAGTTAAAAGAGGAATAATATTATTATTATTAATAGTATTTCTTTAAACAAGGCATGCTGTTTCATTTGGGTATTAATGGAGTAGAAGTGATCATTTAGCTGGACTTGATTTAACCATCGAATAAAGGTACAGTAATATTAAAATCAGTTTTACAATGGCCAGACGCAATGAACGTTGTGAATGAATCTGGCAGTAAAGCATTTGCGCCATCTGCAGGCCATCAAGTGTCACTACACACTATTCCGCAGTCAGTGTGCTGTCGCAATGAAACATTTTGAAAGTCACCTTGCTCCTTTGCAACGGCAAACTGCATTTTCTGTTAAGTCATTTTTATATTGCACCAACAACTACGGAAAATCCCTAATAAAATGACACCAATGTATTTTAAAAATGATTTATTTTTTTAATACAGTGGCAAACTGGAAATTGTGTTGAAAAGGGAACAAACTCTGCCACATGTGAGTCGCTAATGACCAGTCAAAGCTGTGTTATAATGTCTAAAGAAAAAAGAAGTCTTCCGGTGTGCCATAATAAATCTATTAGTACAAAAATACATTTCAGGACACACAATGTAGCATCCAGTATCACAAATAATGCATGAACACATTTCAAGCACACCGTTTAAAAGAAACAGGTTTTGAGAATAGTTTACATCAAGCACTTTTTGTAAATAAAGAATAAAAAGATGGTTATTGTTAAAAACCACTTACGTTTAGTGTGTATCTGTAGAAAATGTGATATTATTACTGCCAAGTACACGTTCCAAGGCTCAAGGGTAGAACCAAAATACAAAGACAACAGTTTTAATTTCATTCATCCTCTTTTATAAACGGTTTCCCCCTTTTAAGTTTTATACAAAATAATAAAGACATACAAAAAAGAGTCATTTACAAACCAAAAATGAAGGCAATATGCTAGCTTTATGTACAGCCAATCGATATCCGTCCTCCCGTCTTTTATTTGTGTTTCTCTTTAAAAGTCATGTGCATAGCAGATAAAAAGAGAAAACCTGTTCTTAGACTTCACGCTGTTCATGTGCGCAACACCCATGTTTATTTCTACAGCGGGTTGACAAAAATGGCAGAGAGACAACTTCAGTTTCTTCATAATATATCTTTAGAACAACTTAGCAAAAAGAAACCAAAAAGGTTTTTGTTATTGAAAAAAGTGTGTCGTTTCAGATAAGGCATCACTGCTTTAGATGGAGTGTTTGAGAGAGAGAGGGAGAAAGAGGGAGTGAGGAAGAATCTGGAAGAGAAAGAGGGGAGAGGAAAGAGCAGCAGTCTTCACACCTGAGTCAAAGCACATGCATAGATCTCGACACAGCAGGAATGTTCCAGTGCTCAAGTTCACAGGTCTGTGAGGAGGCTAGTGGTGTCTACAAAGGAGCCATTTAAAAAAGGTGAGCCTTAAGTGACGTGTCCTTGGCTAGAAAATTTCATACGGTATAGTCTTCATATGCCAATTCTCTCCGACTCTTTCCTGAAAGCTCGTATCTAGCAATGAATCCTGCACCTTGACATGATAAAAGTCATGAGGAAATGTGTCAGATGTACACTTCGACTGCTCGATTGAAAATCCTAAAACTAGAATTCGATATTCTAGAAAAGTTGCACTATACATTATAATCATAACGGTATAGTGTGCATACTATATAAAGTGAAAATACATTTGCAGATGTATATAGTCTATACGTGTAAGTAGCCTAGGCTGAATGGAAGAACCTAATACATCCTTTAAAAAATATACACAAGTTGTGTGTCGCAAAATATTACAGTTGGCTTACAGTGTGAATATTAATTGGTCAGTGGCACAGAGCATGCAGTCCATCGATGGTTAATGTCTGTTTTTGTTATCCTCGAAAGCCTTTAAAAGCACTTTAAAAAAAAGAAGTGAAAGATAAAGCAAACGTGAAGAGGACGATGAGGAGATTAAAACAGCACTTCATAGAATGTAACCCTCCCTCCAGTCTCTGAGGTTACCGTAAACAAAGCCAGAGCACAGTCAGGAGACCCTTCATTTAGTGTAGCATAGTGCGTAGCCTTCATCTTGTGTGTACTGTATGTATGAGTATGTGTGTGTGTGTTCATAAGGGGGAAGGTCCTCTCTTTTAAACTGGTTCCACATTCAGTAAAGGTTGCCCTCCTCAGAAATGGTCAATAAGCACAGACACACAGTTGGCTCCAACCAGGTAGTTGGGATCTCCTGGGAGTGATTTGTTCTGCCAACTCTTAGGATCACCTGGATAAAGAACAGAAAATGCAGATGAATATGACTGATGAATTTGAGAGTAAGATCAATCACCACATTCATAAGTTTGGGATCAAACTATTTATTCAGGAAGGACTTTTATTCTGCAAAGATGCATTAAATTGATCAAAAATGACGATAAAGACTTTTACTTTGTTACATAAAAATATGTTTCAAATAAACACTGTTCTTTTTGACCTAATTATTTAATAATTCTAAAAAAAAAAAATAGCACACAGCACTGTTTTCAACATTATTAGGACCACGTGACACTGAAGACTGGAGTAATGATGCTGAAAATTACCATCACAGGTATGAATTACATTTGAAAATAAATTAAAATAGAAAAGTTATTTTAAATTGTAATGATATTTCACAGTATTATTGTTTTTACCGTATTTTTAGATCGAATAAATGCAGCTTTGGTGAACATAAGAAACTTCTTTCAAAAACATTTTTAAAAAATCTTGCCGACTCCAAACTTTTGAACAGTCGTGTACGTATTATACATCACGTATATGCAATGAAATGACAGAAAATAAAATTGAATTAAACCTTAAATTAAGCCACATGCATGCTTGTTTTCTAGTCAGACCCACGATTCTAAAGCCAACAATACTAAAGATGTAGCGTAAAACAAAACACACATTTTGACAAACTTAAAATTCTAAACAAGGTGCATTATTTTTTAGTATATTTCAACAGCTGTGTCAGTACAATATTGTGCAATTTTAACTATTGTTCTCTTTGGTTTGCATGAGGAAAAAGAGACGAGAGTAGCAGGGCGCTCTGAGATAAGACAGGCTCTCAGCATGCGTTATTTGTTCTGATAGAGATAATCAGCAGAGCCAGAGCAATAACCAATACGCTCATAGACTAAAGTGCTGTAATGCATAAGAACAAGGTTGTTTTTTCATTCATCAAGGTGAAGTGTGCAATTTCGGTACCACTAGCGGCACCAAACAGTGTGCATGGGGACAAACAAACTGTTCTGTTTAGTGGTTTTATGGTTAATAAATTGCGCACTTTATTTTCAAAATTGAAAAAAAAAAAAAAAAATCATAATTTTTTTGCTCATTTATAGAGGACCTCAAGATTTCAGTGTTCTTTTGCACTCTAATGTGAACTCCATCAGAACAACTTATGTGTTAAAGTAGTTAGATAAACGTTCTCTTTCCAAGCGAGTGCAGGAGAATTTGCCTTGAACTATGGATAAATGATGGCCTTGTTTTAAAATATACAGATTGGTTTGGATGAGGCAGGAATCTTCAATCGGTCCACTGCACATTCAGAACGAGAGGTTAATACAGGGTGGTCTGAGGTTTAAGAGTTATATAGAGACAAATTAATGAAACAAGAGAGTGAGAAATTAAGACCCAGGGGAAAACATTTGCTGATCTCCATTAGCGGGACGAAGGCAATTCCAGCATCTCTGCATATTCAGACATTTGGGTGGCTGTGTGAGAATCAGTTCAATACACAAATAATATTATGAGTGATAGTAATATTATGATTAATAGATGAGAATTGCCATTGGCTAATTCATGAAATCATGAGACTCAAATGAAGATGGCAAACAACCTATTTTGTCAACGTGCATTTGTAGATCTCTGATTATTTAACTAACCTTGAGGGAGAAATTGAGTGATCAAGAGAACAAAAAGGCCCATGAAATGAATCTGTCCAGTGAAAACTACTCATGCTGAACAAAATGCTAAATTTGTTGGGCCTAGCAAAATACAAACCATCTGCCAAAACAAATTTACTTTCTCTAATGCAAAATATCAATTCAGTAAAATATAATGGATATGTTGTCATTCACTAATGGAACAATTATTTATTTTTAAAAAATTCCAATTTGTCCATTTTTTTTCTTAGTTTTAACATCCAGTTCCTTTTATGGAAAATCTAAATGTGTAACATGTATTCCCTTGTAGAATATACACTACCGTTCAAATGTTTGGGGTCAATTTAAAATAACTGTTTTCTATTTCAGTATATTTTAAAATGTCATATATTCCTGTGATGGCAAAGCTGAATTTTCAGCAGCCATTAGTCCAGTCGTCAGTCAAATGATCCATTAGAAATGCTGAATAATAATACTTTTGTGGAAACATTTTACTTTGATGAATAGAAATATCTTTGTAATATTATAAAAGTATTTACTGTCACTTTTGATCAATTTAATGCATCCTGTCTGAATAAAACTATGAAAGTATGACCCAAAACTTTTGAACAGTAGTATAATGTGCATGTATCCAAATACCTAGATGATGGAAATAATAGATTTATTGTAATGTAGGGTGAATTATCACACCCGGTTTTAAAAGAGACACTTGGTTTAATTAGACCTTAAAGGGATACTCCACCGGTTTTTCATATTAAACTGTTATTCCCTTAACTAAGACGAGTTGATGCATACCTCTGTCGTCTCAATCGCTCTAGCGCGTGAGACACTTTCATAGCACTTAACTAGCCCAGTTCATTCAATATGGGCCAAGCAGAGAAGCGACCAAACACTTCCACGTTTTCCCTATTTAAATACAGTTACTCGAGTAGTGTAACTCGATCTAGGACGGTGACAAAATAAAATGTTGCGCTTTTCTAAGCGTGTAAAGTGGATAACTATATTGTATGGCGGAATACCACAGCAAGTGCTTGGGAGCACTTCGACTCGGCGCATATTTATCTATGGACTCGGCACAATAATAACATCACTCCGGAGAGTGAGGGGGGGAAGAGGACTTTTCACGAGTGATGATATTACTGCGCCGAGTCGAAGTGCTCCCAAGCACTTGCTGTGGTATTCCGCCATACAATATAGTTATCCATTTTACACACTTAGAAAAGCGCAACTTTTTATTTTGTGTCACCGTTCTAGGTCAAGTTACACTACTCGTGTAACTGTATTTAAACAGGGAAAACGTGGAAGTGTTTGGTCGCTTCTCTGCTTGGCCCATATTGAATGAACTGGGCTAGTAAAGTGCTAACAAAGTGTCTCGCGCGCTAGAGCAATTGAGTGAGAGAGGTAAGTATCAACTCGTCTTAGTTAAGGGAATAACATAGTTTAATATGAAAAAAAAAAGCGGTGGAGTATCCCTTTAAATAAACCACATAAATGAATGAGCGGACTGGAATTAGTGAGTGAGATAAGCTAAATGACTCAAATATTAGTCATATTTAGTGGTATAATACTGAAAAGAAATGTTAATAAATGACTGGTCATATGGAGGTGTGAATAAGAAAATGCATAATGGAAAAAAAAGGCCCACAACCAAACAAGTTGTCACAAAGCCATCCCAAACGACCCCAAAAGGACAGAGAGAGGACAGCGTACCCGACGAGGAGTCGGAGGATTTTAGAGCAAAAGACCAACCATCAGGGGTCATAGACGCACAGTGAGGTAGGCGGAGCTCCACTGGCTTCAGGAACTTCAGACCGTGAGGACCACACATCACCAGAGGACTCAGCAGAGTTTCACCTGGAAATAAAAACTCTTTCCTTTAGCATTTGCTCTATACTCAAGCACATAACTGTATATGAAAAGACAATGTTTCTCATAAAGCTACAAATGTAGTACTGATAAGCTCACTTGCATTTTGAGTACAGGTCAATTCATGTATCAATTTCTGTATCAAACTTTAAAAAATAATCAGTCTCATCTAATGCCGGATTACCAGGTTTCTTTCACAGAACAGAAAAAAAGACAAAAATGTCAGAATCTTCTGACCACCGAGTTAAAGAGATGCGTGACTGACCTTTCTCTTTGTCCAGAGGAGGCAGGATGCTGTTATCCCGACACACTTTGAAGTAAATCTCTTGCTCCACGCCATCAGGAATCGCTCCCTGAGGGATGATGATGCTCACCCCCGTCTCAATGGAGCTCAGAACCCCACCGTTGGAGTTGAAGATGCCCCGCGCCGTCGCCACCACTGTGTGGCTGTCATCATCATCGTCGTCCTCCAAAGCACTCGGGCTGGAAAGAGGAAAAAGAAAAAAAGATAAACCTACTTTTTGACTCCTCTGATCTTTATTTATTTATTTTTTTAAATATAAAAAAAAAAAATATGAAAATTAAAATTATTTAAAAAAAAATAATATATATATATATATATATATATATATATAACAGAAAACAATATCAGTAGACAAATATCTAGTTCTACTGATTGTAATGTTTTTCTGTTTTGTGTCCTACATTTAGTAACATAAAATAACTTTATGAATTAAGTAATATCTAATTTACTTCATGTTATAGTTTTAGCACGAAAAAAAAAGTAAGCTCGACAATTATGGAGCTGGAGCTAGAGCTACGTGTGACCTGCCCATGATGTGCGAGCTACTGTCTTGTATGTGTGTGTGTTACAATGCAGCGGCAGATTCGTTTAAAACCGTAATTAACTTATTTGTACAAAAAGCTGCTTAAAAAGTGCATTCTTCCATTTCTTTTGGAAACAGAGCATAAAAGTGTACTTCAAAGATTTCTTATACGGTTGGCCTCTATAGGCCATGGTCAGCAACTAGTCGACATCAATCTTAAAGCATCATAGCAGAGTATTAAAGTCGACTTGTCTGTGTAACCCCTATGATCTTCATGAATATGAATGTTTCAAAATATCAAATTATGATGAATAATGTCAATGACAATTACGGAGCTAGTTTCTAGTGTACCTGACAGGTATTGCCTTGGGTACAGCGTTGATGTTGTTCTGCTGGTATTTCGGTTTCTGGTCCATGGTGCGGGTGAAGGTGTCCAGGCCGCTGTCATGGTCTGTCGAGTGGGATGAGCTCTGTGGTTTGGCTGTGGTACTGATAGGAGCTTTCACATTATCTTTCTTATTTTGAGAGTCATTAGGCAAGAGGTTGTGGTTGAACTTGGGGCTGTCAAACTTGCGTTCGAAGGGCCTTGCAGAGGTGGTGTACGGCTTGGGCACAAAACGGTTGTAGCTGGACGTGGCAGTGCTGTTGGTCTTTGGAGGCTCACCGGTGCCGTTAACAGGAGATTTCTCCGGGAAGCTTTTCTGAGGCAGGTAGGTGCTCTGAACTTTGTCTTCATGACTTGGAGGCTTCACTTTGGGAGATCCGTGTGGGTCTAGCGGTGGGGTCGCTATGGGTAAGAGGAAGTATATGTGAATAAGTCTCTTACTGTATGTTCACCAAGGCTGTATTTATTTGATTAAATATAGTAATACTGTGAAATATTATTACAATTTATAACACATTTCCATTTTAAAAATAATTCATTCTTCTGATGGCAAAGCTGAATTTTCAGCAGCCATTACACCAGTCTTGTCTCATGATACGTCAGAAATCATTCTAATGTGCTGATTTGGTGCTCAAGAAACAGTTCTTATTATTATCAATGTTGATAACAGCTAGATTAATATATTGGGGAATTTTGGAAACCATGATAAATTTCTTCCAGGATTATTTGATCCATAGAAAGTTAAAAAAAAAAACAGCATTCTTTATACACATATATTATTATTTTTATTCTTCCATTCACTTACCTGCAGGTTTAGGCAGGGTCGGGGGTGGGACAGCTGGGTTGGCTGGAGCAACAGGGTTGATCTTCTCCACTGACTCTGTCCTGTAGCAGACAGACAAACAAACAATAAAGTCCAGATTCAAAGTCAGATGCCATCTAATTTTATGTTACAAATTCTAGGAAAAATGATAATTTATTTGCCAATATCCACATTTCTATAAATACACAAAATCTGGTGAAATAACAACATAAAGCAGAGTTGTATTTTTGTATGGTCAAGTATTTGATCGTGTACCTGGGGTAGTACCCTGGTTGGGTCTGGGGTTGGACTGGCTTGATGGCAGGTGTCAGCTGTGCGGAGGGTTTGCTATCAAAGCTTCGGCGGTCGAAGTAAGACAGCTGTTTCCTGTAGTACTCCTCATCCTCATCAGGGTCATTGTTATTCGAGCGAATGATATCATCTGCTGCCTTAGGGTGGGGCTGCTGTGGCTCTGGAGATCTGACAGATCAAAGAATCATGTGTACCTTAGTTGCAGCAATAATTTCAATAAAAGTGCCCTAATATAATCAAATGTGCTGAATAATATTTTTGTGGAAACCATGATACAGGATTCTTTTTCTGAATAGAAAGTTTAAGATAAAAACAGCATTTATTTGAAATTGAAATGTCTGTAAACATTGTAATGTTTTGGTTACAAAAGTGTTCTTTATGTAGACACAAAAGATGTTTGTGGCTGCAAATGTATTGATTTTAAAGGGTTAGTTCACCCAAAAATGAAAATTCTGTCAGTATTTACTCACCCTCATGTTGTTCCAACCCCGTAAGACCTTCGTTCATCTTCGGAACACAAATTAAGATATTTAAGATATTAAGATCGCTCCTGCATACAGTCCATAGGCTTCTTGAGGGACTGGCTCTTGCTGTCCCCGAAAAGTCATTAAAGACATTGTTAAAATAGTCCAAGTGACTACAGGGGCTCAATCTTAAGTTTATCAAACGACGAGAACACTTTTGTGCGCAAAAAACAAAAATAACGACTTTATTTCAACTATTCGTTTATTTCTCCCTCTGCGCGAGTCAGGTTACTAGTTTAATAGCGTAAGCTTCTGTTATTGTACGTCACACGCATCACACACACATGACCAGCGTCGGCCAATAGTGAGCCTACGTGTGACGTAGCTCTACGCAATCACACTACCTTAACTGACTACAGGCCCATGGAGAAGGAAGTGAATAGTTGAAATAAAGTCGTTATTTTTGTTGTTTTTTTGCGCACAAAAGTGTTCTCGTCATTTGATAAACTTAAGATTGAGCCCCTGTAGTCACTTGGACTATTTTAACGATGTCTTTAATGACTTTTCGGGGACAGCAAGAGCCAGTCCCTCAAGAAGCCTATGGACTGTATGCAGGAGCGATCTTAATATCTTAAATATCTTAATTTGTGTTCCGAAGATGATTGAAGGTCTTACGGGGTTGGAACAACATGAGGGTGAGTAAATACTGACAGAATTTTCATTTTTGGGTGAACTAACCCTTTAAGTGCTAGTTCATTACCTAAAGGCCTTCTCTTGGTCCAGGTTACTTAAAGAATTGGCTTTGGGCACAGAGGCAGCGCCAGGTTTAGGCACCATGTCCACAGGCTAAGGGAAGCAGAAAAAAATTACCTTAATTATTCAGTCTGTTGAGTGTATATTTAGTGAGAAGAAATACGGACTACACCAACTCACCCGAATACCAGAGTTTGTAGACTCTTTTGCTCTGTCCACAGACACGGATCGCTTGTTCTCAAATATCTTAACCCTTGTGAGCACGGACTGGGGCTTCATGGCTGGGTCTTCCTCTGCCTCGGCTGGAGGAGGAAGTTCATGTTCTGCTGTAGGTGAGAGGGACTCCGGTTTGTGAGGGGACACAGAGGTCTCCGAATTCATGTAGGCCCTCTGTGGTGGTTGAGCGTAGGAAGGTCTCTGGGAGGGGTCGTAGTACTGTTGTTTGGGGGGCTCAGGGGAGCGGGAGGTGGCTTGAGTGTGAGGAAGTGGTTCTTGGTTGTACTGTGGCCGCGCAAGGGGTGGTTCGTCGTGTCGGACCGGTGCAGGGCTAGGTTTGCCATAACGAGGTCGACCCGTGTCGTAGCCCGTATCGTGCCGCGTCTTAGGGTGACCATACATGTGGTCTAGACCATCCTCGTACGGCATATGAGGGTCGTATCCAGAGGTGTGGTCATACGGAGCCCATTGCTCATCATACGGAGGCACGCTGTTTTCAAAATGTAGGTGAGGGTCAAAGTTACGAGCCTTTGATTCCATGTAGCCCCCATCATAGCGACTGGGCTGGTGGTCGTAATCTCTGTATGGCTTGTCTTCCTGGTAGAGGGGCTGCTGGGGGTTGTAGTTGGGCTGCATAGGGTTTTGGCTCACCTGCATCTGCTCGTTGGTTCGGTAGATATCCTTCTTGTACATCTGTTGATAAAGGCAAAGCAGGAAAATTATGAACAAACTGTACAAAGAACTATACATTAAACTCAAAACCACAGCAATCAATTGAATTGAATGAAACGACAGAAACCAGAAGTGATTAATATTCGGATTAAAAGTTGAAGAATGAAGCACAGAGTCAGCAGAGAGACCTGCAATAGAGGAAGACTCAGAGTGGGCAGTTATTGAACAGGTCAAATGGAGGCAGCCATTACACAGTTTCAGAGTTTAAGAAAGATAAAATGACTCATGACACGCCAAGCTGCAAAATCATTGGGGTAAAAATCAGCCAGAAAAAAGTCCCACTGAAAAAGAAATCTACAAAAAAAATTTGCTTCAAAAAATAAAATGTATTTTGAGAAGTAGCCTTTTAGGAACCAGCAGCTAAAATTTAGGATAAATAACCAAAATAATTGTTTTTAAATTAAACATACTGTTGATGAAAATATAAAAAGAAAAAAAAATATGAAAAGATTATTAAAGTAGAATGATCTAACAGGGGTTAAACGACTTCAGTTTTTTTTTTTTTAAATCGACATATATGTGATTAAAGTCGAGTTGACGTTGAATAGTCGCTGATGGCATCATTAATGAAGAAATAAGCTTTAACCTCCAGCTGAGACTCGAACGTGGGTTACATTTATATGAATGCATTAGTGAGAGAGGGATTACGTGTGAAATAATTCTACCTGGCAGCGTCTCTCTAGTAATAGTAAAGTTGTGGGTTTTAGTTACTAGGAAATATATGCTAGAACTTTTTAGTTTCTAAGCTATTTTATTGGTGAATCGCAGAACAGTGTTGACAATACATTTTGGCGCTACCGAGTGTACAAGTGATATGCCCGTGATGTGCAAGCTACTGTCTTGTATGTGTGTGCTTTACAATGCAATTACGGATTTGTTTAAAACAGCAATTAACTTATTTGTACAAAAAGCTGCTTAAAAAGTGCATTTTCCCGATAAATTTTAAGCTTACACATGGTATATTCAAACATAACTTGTCATGCGCTCTAGGAGTAAGCATTTATTTGTCATTTTAACTGTTGGAAACGGAGCGTAAAAGTGTACTTAAAAGATTTCTTATACTGTTGGCCTCCATAGGGCATGGTCAGCAACTAGTCGACATCAAGCTTAAAGCATCATGGCAGAGTATTAAAGTCGACTTGTCTGTGTAACACCTATGATCTAAATGAATATGAATGTTTCAAAATATCATATGATGAATAATCTCAAGGATTGTTCCATTATAACAAATGCTTCTACAGGTTTAAATTAATATATAATGTTTGAATATTTAGTTTAATTTCGAGCCCGTGCAGAGCATGCAGGGGAGAAAAAAAGGTAATTAGTTTGTTTCTTAATTCTTGGCCATAATATGCATTTTTTTGTTCTATAATTTAATTTTCTACTTTCTATTGAAATATTTTTGTTGACTAAAATTAGATGCCATTTTAACATAAAATTGCTGAATTAAGCAATATGACATGATTAAAAACAAAAGAATATATATATATATATATATATATAAAGAATATGTTTGTTAGAAGACAAAAACTGGGAAAAAAAAAGAAGAAAAAAACTACAAATGAACACTGTTGTAAAGGGCAAGGCTACCTTTCAAAGTCAATAGGAGGGGGGAAGATTCACTGTTTAAATCTAAATAAAGATCAATTTAATAATTAAATCAGTTTTCTCACATTCATTGCACCACTAGCATTTTCTAACTCTACTTCAACAGGCAAAAGACTTGAAAAATAAACCCATGCAAAAGTAGGCAAGCAACAGTGGGGACCTGGGCTTGCCCAAAGATTCATGAACTATATGATCTGATGCACAAGGCCTCTATCATACCCACTGTTGTTTATAAACACACATACACACAATCACAGAGAGAGAACAGACGCTCTCATATATAAGCACACAGCGCACATGCAAGAGCTAGAGGAAAGCACCGCAGCACACAGGCAGGGCAGACGGCGATAAGAGAGGGCACCGGGCTCGGGCGTTAAGAGGGCCGGTTTCAGTCCAGAGCGGGGTGGCTAGCGAGGTACCTTGGACTCTGACCCAGGTTGTCCAGATTGGTTGGGGTCGGGAGACGGGGGTTGAGCTAGCTCAGGGGCAGGTGGGAAGAGAGAGCCAGCCTCTGGGCTGAAATCCCCCTGAGTGAGGGTGACCGGGAGATCCTTGGCACTCAGGGCCCCTACATTTACATGAACAGCAGGGGGCGCTGTCTCTGCCAGCGGCTCAGGCTGCGTTGGGAGAGCAGCCTCTGCTTTCTGTGAAGGTGTTCAAAAATGTTTAATACATGCGGTCAAAGCTCACCACTGCACTTCAGCTGTGATTCTCTTCTCTCTCACCTGACACCAGTACTGTTCTATTAAGGCAATGTTCCAGATTCAATTGATGTTAAGCTCTATTGACAGCACTTGTCTATAAAAAATGTATCTTAATTGGCTGATATTGCATATTTGACCTTTGCTGTCATCTAATCTTTAAAAACACTAATAATGTATTAACACTGTTAAATACGACATTTAGCAAAAAATAAATAAATAAACCTGTACATTACATTCAACAGTCATCTGAATTTCATAAGAAATATGCATTGCATGATTACATGCTTATTACTGAATTTTTTAATAACAATGCATCTCTTTTAAAGTATTTCAAGGCCTACTGCCCTTCCTCTGTCAGTGCCTTAACTGCTAAGGTTATGCCACAAATGCTGTTCACACAGCTTAACTTGTACTGAATTAGGAACATCCCACTAACATACAGAATAGGATGATTTTGGGAACCATGTCATGTAATAATTTGCAACTAAACCAGGTTCTATTTTTACTGTAAGTCTGATGTCAGTTTAATTCTACAGTACAGTACAATGTTTTGGCTCTTGTAATACAAGATCTAAGACACTTTTGATATCATGGTGGCCACTGGACCAATATAGATAAATACATTCACAGTTAAATATTTAACACTGGAATTCCATCATGCACATAATACTTTCTGGTAATGACATCATTTTGCATGACATATAAGGGGACAGCTAGACCACAAGGATGGGGTAATCGTTACACATTCTTAAAGATACAACGTCCTCACTTTCATTTCCATTGTGATCATATTGAGATAAGAGTCACAGCATCTACGTGAAGTATAACAGCCGAGCCATATTTGTCACACACACACACGCGCGCAGACTTTCACACAACTACACGCTCACAAATACATATAATAAATACGTGGCAACAATTATTACTTGGTCATTGTCACTTCTCTAGTACTGCAATGTACTACGTTTTTTTAAAGCATTCCTCCATCAAAAGCGCCGCTAGAACACTTTTCTCACGCACACCACGGCCTCCAGACAACAGGGAAGGCGTACGGCTCGTAGAAACGCTACCTGCTGAGGTGCAGGGGCCTTGAACCCTGCTGGGTCGATGCGGTTCAGCGGTTCAGGCTGGTACCCTCCATATCCAGGAGGTTCCTGGATGACGGGCAGGTCCTCCCGGACAGGCTCAGAGGAGCGTGTGATGGCGGGCTCGCTTGGGGGTCCAACCTCGTCGTTCAGGGTCTCGTCTAGTTCCTGGTCCGTGTAGGCTCCACCCTCTGTGTCAGTGTCCTCGTAGTCTGAGGTGTGACGGCTGTCCGTGCTGTACATACTGTACTCGCTACCAGGGGCGGACAGGTAGGACAGACGGTCATCGTGAATGTCCAGATCATCGTCAGGTGCGCCGTCCGCCTACGGAGATTCAGAACACAATGCAAAGAATTCAACAAGAGAGAGAAAGAGAGAAATGAAAGGGTGAACAATTTTGTTGAGAAGGTGAAAGAGAGAAATGACATCATGTAGGTGAAATGTGTAACATTGGGGAATCTAACAAAAATATATAATTTGCAATTATAAAAATAAAGCGTAAATTTTAACAATATTAAAATAATAATTTGATAATTAGGCAAATTTTACAAAACTTTCAGCAATATTTTCAATTATTTATTCTCAATAATATTGTAATATCTCACAGAATTAGTTAGAATTACAATACTATTAATACAATGTTTTAAAAAAACTTAAATTAGCATAAATGAAAGGTAGTACTACAATGAAATATAAATACAATTCAAATAACATTCATTGTAAATAACATTACTGTAATAAGAACATGAGACTGTTATTATGGTATAATTTACATCATATTATAGTATTAATCAATATTTTGAATTAGGTTTTATTTTTATGCTTTCGTTTTAACTTTAGTTTAAGTTTCTAAATGTCTAGTTTATTTATTTGATTTGTTTTATTTATTAATTTTAAAACTTCAGCTTATTTTGTTTCCAAGGCATGGCAACATTTTTAATTTTTAAGTTTTTCATTAAATAGTTATGTTTATATTATAACAGCAATTTGTAATAACAACAACACTAATGTGGGAATGAGCATCTCTCCTTTTTTGCTTATGCTAAAGTAACTTGGTTACGCTATGTTAAGGTTTCCTTGTTACAGTGCAATTATAAATTTAAGTACAGAGTAATATTAATTAACAACATGTACTTACTATACTGTTAGGGTTAAGAATCTGTTTGGTTTAAGGTTAGTTGGATGTATACATAATTCACTATAATTACTCAAGTAAGTACATGTAACAAGAACACTGTAAAATAAACTATTTCCTAAAACCTTTTCCTCACTATGATATTGAGAATTGAGGGGGTGTGCTTCATTTGTCATGAAAACGTTTTCACAAAGTACAAAAAGAAAAACGTTACCTGATTTTAAAATATGGCAGTTTCTGGTACAGGTTTAGATTAACCTTATTATGGTGAAACATCACTATCATAAAACTCATCCACTTGAGAGAAAGAACAGATGCTGATCAAAGAACTATACAGTGGTCAAACATAAGTGTTGTACAGTTGCACAAGAACAGATGCCAGGGAAACTAACAAACTATGCTCTGCAAATACAAAACCATGGACTCAGACAACCAGGAATAAACCCTGTCCCTGAAACCTCAAGCATCTGCTATTGAACTGAATTGGCTCCCTATTAAACATCGTATACATTTTTTTAAAATATTGCTGATTACTTACGGAGCACTAAATGGTTTAGGTCCCCGAGCTCTTTACGCATTATAGTCCTTTTCGCCTATCTGAAAATTCCGGCCAGTTGATATTAATCATACCTAGAATATCAAAGTCGACTGCTGGCGGTAGATCCTTTTCCTATTTAGCACCAACACTTTGGAACAATCTTTGTGAACGGTGTTGTGTAAGCGGCCCACAAGTTAATAACTAATGATCTTCGCAACGGACGTGAATCAATCATAACTAACTTTAGCTGGACAATAACTTATGCTGTTGTAAAGCCCAAACAATCTGTTACAGCAATTTCTATTAGAACTGTAAAGTTTCTTTGAAACAATCTATACTGTTAAAAGCGCTTTATAAAAAAAGGTGACTTGAATCACAGTGGAAAAGTTCAGTGAAACTCACCTTGCCCTCTGAGACCCACACCAGCTGGTTCTGCTGCTGCTGAATGGTCTCCTTCAATCCTCCATACCATCCATCATTCATGTTGTTCATGTTAATGGTGGCTAGAGGACAGTGACAAGAAGGAAGACATCAAATCACTCAAGAGAGATTCCAGCTAAGACAGGTTTTTTGCAACAAAAAAAAACACACAAAAAAAACAATAAGCTCAAAAAAATTAAAAACAAAACAAAACTCCTCAATGTCTGTAGCATAAAACCACTCATTTATATGCTCATTAATTCATCAAAAGATGGATCATTGTTGGATTCTCTTTCTCTTTATGACTGGGCAAAGTTATCTTTTTGCCAGTTACATTTACATTTATGAGGCTTTTATTCAGTGATATACAAATGAGGAATGATACAGTATGACACAGCAGCCTTTATTGAGCTCAGTGAGATATATTGTGTGCCTTTCTTATTGCTGCCATAGCAGATCCCATCATGTAATTTAATGTGATGTACAGTTTTATGAATAATTATTCAAAGTTATTTCTGTCAACTACATTTTTAAATTCACTGTGTGGGGTGCTTTGTGTGTGTCTGTTAATCAGACGAGACGTGATGGAGTATGATGTGACTGGGTTCATTTATTTCATTATTTAAAGGTTCTCAAAGCGATCCTGGGTGTTGACGTTCGAATATTTTCAAACAAATCGGAGCTAGACCCTCCCTCCTCCGCATCTCATCTCCTCCCCCTCCCTTCCGTGCTTCCTGAAATAATTGTGAACGTGCATAGTTCTAGCTAATTATATCCTTGTGTGGGTTTGGCGAACATAAGCGTCAATTTAGAAGAAAAAAAAACAATTTAACGTTACCCACCTGTCAAGCAAAAATAGAGCAACCTGAATGTCGGACTGGAAGCCCTTCTGCCGCCGGAGTTCTCGCCATCGTTCAAAAGCTTTGCTACCGATGTAAATTCGGAACTTCGCACGTTCTTTATACGACTCCTTCTTCTTTTTATGTTCCTCAGAACGACGTCTCTTTGGTCGTGTGTCGGTAATTTTTCAAACTTCCCTCTGATGCTTCTATCTCCTTCACACACACACACCCTTCATGTGCACGCGCACTAACCCCCCAGACCCACCCTCAAATACTTCTTGCCAGTGATTGGCTGGAACACTGTTTGTTAGGTTTCGTGGTCCGGGTAAGACATGATTGTTTTTGTTGCCGTTTGTGGAGCCTGTGGTGTCTACAGAGACTGTGTTTTTTTACAGTGTGTTTAGGAAACAGGCAGCTAGCCGATAGTGAGGAGACGTTTGATGTATGTGACAAAAAATGTTTTGGCCCAGCATCGCTTAGAGAACCTTTAAATAAAAAAAACAACAAGTTTAAGTAAACTATTTATTAGTCATTGATTAAGCCATGTAAATTGTGTTTTAGTGTATATTAATGTGTCAATTTGTGTCTGTATATGTATATCTCGCAGACAGAAAGCAGCATGGTGGAAGATCTCAACTATCAGCGAGGTTATCGCTACCCATGCCAATACCCATTGTTTTTTTAAGAGAAAACACCACCACATACTTTGAATTTACCCAAAATAAATTTAGATTCTGTGCAAACAAATTACAATGAGGTGGGGGTTTTTGCAACAATGTTGAGACAGTTCTGTTCATAACAGTAAAACTGCTGATGAAGAAGTGACAGGTACAAGAAAGTAGCAAGAAAGGTACACACACACACACACACACACACAAGAGAGAGAGTCGAGACCGAGAGATTTCAGGGAAAATTAAGATAATGAAAAGGAAAAGGGAAGTGAAGGTGCAGTTTAAGAAAAAAATTTTTTTATTATTTTGCACAGCCCCAGCCTAAGTTCTCTGTGGTTCCAAAATTTGTTGTGGGTGTATTGGATGTCCTGGATGGGTGTGAGAGCTAAATCAGGCCTAAAGATTTGTCAAGCCCTATCACTACCATCAGCAAACCAACCCTGCGAACCCATCTCTTCAATACCACCACCATACAACCAGTACTACTATTCGGAAGTGAGACACGGTCTCCTACAACAAATGAACAGAAACTCACTGTAACTGAAAGAGCAATGGAATGAAGGCAGCTCAAATTCACATGAAGAGATAAGATTACAAATAACTGTTTGCGGGATCAAGGGTGAAAGATGCGAGCAAGAAAAAGCACCGATGGGCTTGGCATGTAGCTCACTCAGACGCCCACTAACACGATGGTCAGATTCCCTAAAGAAGAGCTTTTGACGAAACCTGGACCCACACAGCCAGAGACAGACACAAGACACAGATGGAACAAATGTTGTGACATGCATCATCTACCGGAATGATTGATTACAGGCCAAATAAAGAATAATATATATATATATATATATATATATATGTTACTTAAACTAACACCATCAAGCGTAGGGTCTTCTGCTAACAATAAAGAATAAAGAATACAACATACAAAAACATCTGTGTTTACCTGTGAAGAGATGGTGGTTGTTCTTTCTCAGTTTGAGTGCACGCTCATGGAGTTTCCTAGCACTCTTCCTAGACTCAGGACACAGTCTAGTCCTCATGGTCTTCACGCCCTGCTTACTGTCAGGATTCAGGAACACCACGATAGGATACCACTGAGCATAATTCAGCCGATCCACTGCATTAGGAGTAATGTCCAACACTGCATGCTTGTCCTACAAAAAAACATTAAAAAAAAAAAACACCTCTCACTGATTTCATGGAGTCTCAAGAAATTGTGTTGTACCATAATCCACCAGCAGGAGGCAGTAGTGCCATTCAGAAAGTTCCTGTATTGCACTATGTGCCTTAAACAATTTTGTATGTTAAGTAGGGTTGCCGGGGAGGGGGGGTTCATAATTTGCTAAAAGATATAACCCCTGAAATTATGACTTCTGGTGAATATTGTATGCTATCATACATTATAGCATATCATAACACATAACACAGGCCTATTATTATCTTTAAAATTATTTATAGATTAGCCAAGTAGGCCTAATCAATTCAAGACAGAACCACATAGATATATAAAGGCTATCATGATAATTGTGCCAACAATGAACCATGGATTTGATTAGTTTATAGGTTTTATTTTTAACTTAAACAAATACAATAACATTCAAAACTCATTGGCTTAGACTGCATTTGAAGAAAAATAAACACAACAGTTTTCTGTTGCCTTGTGCAAATTTATTCAATAGAATTAGACTTCTAGAATGTTCTTTCCAGTGCAAAAAATTATATTTTTAATTTAGTAGTTTTCCTTATCATAGCCTACATATGTCTTCAGAAACTCATTTTTCTCGATTTACTGAAGCCTATGTGTAAAACGTATTTGCGGCATAGACGATTTACAGCTGCATAGCGAGCACATTGAGCGTCTGGCTCGCTCATAGGCTGCGCTGCGGCAACTGCACATCCAATGCGCGGGCGCCTCTGACGTGCAACCAATGAGCCAACTCTACGCCATTACAGGTCAGAGCACTCCAAGCGGGCGTGGCCTCAGATAGTCCCCGAATTTGCCATTATAGCAGGTCTTCGTTCATTCATAGTCTGTCTGACATAATATATTAGAAGCTATGTGTCTGTCATGGATTTGCACTGAATTGATTCTCAAAAATATCAATTAAAAATAAATATAAAAATCAGTTCAATATGGAACAAGACTTTTATGCGTCAAATACGGGACGATTCCGTATTATACGGAACAGTTGGCAACCCTAGTGTTAAGTGTGTGTAAGATAACTCACCCGGTCGATTATCTGTTTGATAGTGTGAAGGCGTATGATCCCCGAGCTGCGCTGGTCAGTACCGGCATCTCTGGGTTCACTCTCTACACAAGAAAAAAACATAATCCATAATAGCATACACATACACTTCCTGAGCGCCCTCTGATGCAGGACATCAGCATCTTCACCCCTCAATAGCATTCAGTGAGAAGGCAATTCAACATGGATGTGCACATGCGCCCGCATACACAATATGAGCACCTGCAGACTGTTCAAATGTCCCAATACGTGTAACATCAATGTGGTGCATTTTAATTAACTATAGATTGCAAATATCCATTGTATAAAGTGAAGGGAATAGGAGCATCTGTACACCACAGTGACTGAGAAGGGGTCTGGAATGTCTGAAGAACGTTTGACATTACGGAGTGAAACCAGAAGGTCATTACATGAGGTAAGTGTACTTTAAAATTTAGGAGCCATTGGTGGCTCCTGACATTGGTAAATTATATAATGTGATAAGATCACCCAAAAATTTAAATACGGTCAACATCCTATGGTTTTTTTCTTCTTTTTTCCATACAGTGAAAGTCAATGGGGTCCAGTGGTGAATAAACAATGACAATTTTTGTTTTTGGGTGAACTACCCCTTTAAGACAGCATCTGTATCCTTTTCTATATCATGACTCTGAAAAAGCAGCAACTACAGGAAGTCTTTTCAGCAAAAAAAGAAAAAGAAAAAAGCCCAAAGTATCACAAATAAAACAGGAAGCAGGTGCTTGGGATGGGGGATATCAATGAGCAATGTGCCTTTATCTCCTCTCAAGCATGACTGAAGGGTTGGGGAGGGGGGGTTGGAGCTGTCGATAGCATGAACACACCTTGGATTACTTCTCATTACCATTTCAAGCAGTGTCGATTTGGTGTAACTAAAATAAGGGATGCCATAATAATGCACAGCCTCTAGTAACTATGGTTACTGATGAAGTGAGCTGATGTGACTACTGTATGCAACGTACTTTCCCTTCCATCTGGGTGCTGTGTCTCTGAAAAGCAAATACAGTCATACATGTTATGTAAATAAAGCCAGTGGCCACTCAAGGAATCAGTTTACAAGCTGAATTTTAAATGCGCTACTGACACAGGAGAGCAGGACAGCTGTAACAGCTCAAGTATTCTGCACAGGTAGGTGGATTAGAAAACTGAAGCGATGCGTCTTATCTAGGGATGTGTGTTAACAAATGGACACTCACTTGCAAGCTCGAACAGGTCAGGCACCTCTCTCCCCAGTTTGTCTCGTGCCACGTCTGCGATTGGCCCGAAGATCACAACCGGTCTCAGGAACCCAGCTATAACGAAATAGAAAAAACAACAACTCTGCTTTAGTTTAAACAAAACAGAAATATTGCTATTTTCAGCATAAATACATAATAAATATGTGATAAATAATATTACATATAAAAATATGAGAATTTAGGCATCTGAATATTATAATGTAAAGTATCAAAAATGGAGATTGCTCAGAAAGATTGTTGATAGAAAATGAGACTTGCTAAGGATTACATTTAACAGTTTTATTAAATATTAATTTAAGTGAGCATTAGATGCTGGAAAAGCTTATTTAAATGTATGAATGAGCATGCACAATTAAACACCAATGTCAGCTGAAGTGTATACAATATTGATACTGATAAAAAATGAGTAAATTTTAAAACATCTCAAATATCGGCTGATAACATGAAACCGATATATATTGTGCATCCTTATCTAACGTTAATAAATACATACATACCCTCTCTAAGAACCACCCTTTCATAAGCAGGGAACTTGGTCTGAACAGGCTGAGCTGACAAATCTTCTCTACTCTTCCGCAGGTTCCTCTTTGAGGTACGTAGCCCTCTGAATCTCCAGAAGTCAGCTCGGTCGCCGCCTGCAGTTTTGGGGAGTGTGTACTGTACGCTTGATAACTGCTCTGCCCTGAAGAGAAGATGGCAAAACAAGGTCAGCTTTAGTTAGAAGCAGTGTTGGGAGTAAGACATTATTAGTTACGTAATCAGTTAACATTACTTTTAAGTAACTAGTAAAGTAATGGATTACTTAAATTTTCAACAAAATATCGGAGTTACTTTTTCAAACAAGTAACGGAAGTAGCTTGGATTTAGATTAATTGACTAATAACACCTCTCTTGTCCCCATGTTGAGAGAAACCAGGAGTAAAGTTACAGAAGCGCTGTGTGCACTGTGTAAACATGATGTTTACTGTTAGAGATGCTCCGATCAGAATTCTTGGGGCCGATCACCGATTACCAAAATCATGATCTGCCGATTGCCGATCACTGCCAATCACAGAATGGCAGGGAAATGGGAATCTTTTATCTATAATCTAGCAGAGTTTGCACCATTTGTAGAACTATAAATGAACTATAAATTAACTGTATTAAAGAAGAAAAAATAGCCTACAGTCACGATCTTGAAGAACCACCAAGTGTTTATTTAATTGTACTTAGAAAATGAGATAATTTAAGGCTACTGTAGGCCATCTTTCCCAAATAAGGCAGAGTAACAAAATTATTCCAAAGAAAGGGGTGTCAGGCAGACCAACACACATTAAGGCCAATTTATACTTCTGCGTCGAGGGTACGCCGTAGTGTACGGCGTTGGCTTCGCACGTAGGCGACGCCGTCGTGAGCATTTATACTTCTGCGTTCAGGTATTGGTTGCTCTGCAGTATTGCTCCGAAACGCTAGTTGGCGGCGGAGGGTTTTAATGTTCCACTGTGTTTAGATTCCTCGCGGCTAGGTTACTACAAGCAATAGCGACTGAAAGAGAGTGGATCATGTTGGAGTTGGAGCTTATTGGGGTGGAAAAACAGTTCATTTTAGTGAAATTACTAAAACTGAAAGGCAGAAATGACAGAAGACGTCGGAGGAGATGGTACGTGTGGAAATGCGTGAGAAGGTACGTGCGGAAATGCGTAGGAGGAAATGCGATGCTACCAAGCCGACCAATCACCGATCTTGCGGTCCGCGTCGTCGCGACGTGTAGTTACATTTTTGAAGAGGTGCGCGTCAGGCAACGCGGAAGGGTACGCGGTATGGGACGCGTCTGTGCGTATGCTACGCCGTACCTACTGCGCGCACCCTACGCAGAAGTATAAATTGGCCTTAAGATCAGCTTAATGGGATGGGATCAAGTTACACTTGTGTAATTGGCATATTTGGTAATTGTAGCCTCTTAATACACTGGCTACATTTAATAATTGGCAGCAGAATGTAAAACTGGCTACTGCAACAAAGGACAAAAGGACAAAACTATGGCAAGTTTTTTTTTTTTCTGTTATTATTATGAACGTCTGATGTAGTAGAGGAACCCACTACATCAGATCCAAAAAATAAAATAATGTAAGCTACTGTAAGCCAATGCCATCCTTCATAAATAACAAGGCAGAGAAACATAAGGAGGCCAAGCAGATGGCTAATTTTACGTCTTTGTCGGACACTTCCAGACGGGAGAAGGAGAACTCATGTTGCCACTGGCAAGCTCCACTCTGCTGTTGTGTGCCCGTGCACCGCGCATGCAGGTGGAAAAAAGTCGCACGAGTAATTTACGTCACGTGATCGGCGCTTTTGGAGTTCGCCAATCAAGCTATTTTTTGCAAATATCAATCGGAGCATCACTAGTTATTGTACTTCTATACTAAATTTGAGTGTGCATTAACTCATCTCACTAGCACAAAAACAGATTTTTTCCTCAAAATGAATAAAAACTGAGAAATGCAAACTGAATATTTAGATGTTAACTAACACAAATATGCTATGTGTATTTAATCTCACTTTATTAATCAATGTCTTTGCTGCTGATGGTTCAATGAAAAAAAAATACTTAACAACTTAGATAAACCACATTCTATTTCTCTCTAGCATCACAAACTTGCATATAGTTAATCATGCATTACACAGGACAAAGGAAAAAAAACTGTATTTTTATAGTGAACTAAACATGATCTCCTAAACTGTGTACTATTTGTATACTGGTGCTTTACTGAGTGGTTACCTGTTCTTGTTGGGAATGATGCCTCTTTCCACCTCCTGGTGGTTCTTCCCGATGCGGATGGCTAACCAGGAGCCCAGTTTTCCATTGTAGAGCGTGTCCACCACTCTGAACACCTCTCCCTTATTAAAGCTCAGCCCGTAAGGAGACTCTTTCTCATATTCGAAGTGTGTTCTGATGTAGAAGGAGTCGCCCACATCAGACTCCACTATTCGCCGGTACACTGGAGGACAGGATATAAATGAGATGGTTAACAGGAAGTCATGAGGAACAGATTTATCCATCCATCTTCTTCCGCTTATCCGGGGCAGCAATCTAAGCAGAGATGCCCAGACTTCCCTCTCCCTAGACACTTCCTCCAGACACGCTCTTCCGGGGGGCCACCGAGGCTTTCCCAGGCCAGCCGGGAGACATAGTCCCTCCAGCGTGTCCTAGGTCTTCCCCGGGGTCTCCTCCCAGTGGGACGTGCCCAGAACACCTCCCTGGGAAGGCGTCCATAACAGATGCCCGAGCCACCTCAGCTGACCCCTCTCGATGTGGAGGAGCAGCGGCTTTACACTGAGCTCCCTATCTCTAAGGGATCGCCCAGCCACCCTGCGGAGAAAACTCATTTCGGCCGCCTGTATGCAGGATCTTGTCCTTTCGGTCATGACCCAAAGATCATGACCATAAGTGAGAGTAGGAACGTAGATTGACCATTAAATCGAGACCTTCTTCACCACAACAGACTGGTACATCGACCACTGTAAACAGTGTTGGTAGAGCACTGCTTCCCTGCTGAGTTTACAGATTTCTATTAACACTAAATATCTTTCTTAGTATGAAAGATTGAATCTTACCTAACTAAACAATAGGGTAAGTTATACAAGTATTTATTTAAGTGGTCATCATTACAAAATAAACCCAAACATGGTGATAATGACCCCAACAGAGGGGTATTATATCACCCTTAATGACCATCTGACTGCAATGTATCCCACCTATTACAGAAGTACTTACTGTACCAAAGAAATTGATTTTTATTTGTATGTGAGAAGAAAAAGGCTAGAGTTATATGAGACACGATAGTAGCACAGCTATGTGAGAGCTCAATGATCAATCATTTTAGCAATTATTGCAGAAAGATATTTGACCACAAAATGCTGCAACTGACCAATCAGAATGAAATATTCTAGAGCACCTGGGGGGTGAGGCCTACTCTTGGCTTATTATTGGCCTATTAACTTAGAATGGAGGGCTTTTGAATATTATTTGAGAACCATGTAATAAGTGATCATAGGCCAACAAAATAAATACATGAAAGCCATATCCATCGGCTTACCATCTTTCTTCTTTTGAGCCAGGATAGTGACCTCTTCACCTCTGGGAAGATCCAGCAGGAACAGCACTGCTTCCTCACGAATGATGTTTGCAAAGTCAACATTGTTAACCTACGAACAGTAGGGAGTGCAAGAAGAAAACAGGCTTTAGATCTCTGCGGTGCCGTAACTTAACAATACACTGTTTATTGACAGTGGAAATAGAAATAAAGAGAAGTTGAGAGAGAATAAAGAGCAAATCCACTTTTTCTGTGTTTCTACTTTATCTTCAAGTCACAATCTCAGGGAGAAAAAAAAAAGAGTTGAGGTGAATGTGGAGTCACCCTTGACCAAATGGAAAGGGAAAACAATGAGCTGGGAGACTCCCTGTGAGGCAGGGCCTGGAATCTAAGGAGAGTGTGTTTTCTGAAGCAGAAACAGGAACTTTCATACACATGTGTGTACGGACATTGTGACGACCTGCTCTGGACTAGTGTGGGTGAGGCACAAAGCTGTCTATGTATAATTAAAATGTGCTCAGTGATAAACAAGCCTAAATGAGCCTGACTTAGGCTCACTGTATTACACATAGCAACTGACAATAGTGTAAGACCACTGGAGGCTTGAGTTAAACAATGAGTGCCATTGTGGAGCCGAAGGCAAAACAAAGGAAAGCTGAAAACAGAGGGGAGACAGGCACTGAGTCAGAGCAGGAGTATGTCATGATTATTTTTGCCCACAGCCACAGGGGTCACACAGTGTCTTCATATTTTCCTGAGAAAAAGTGGAATGTTACACAGTGTTACAGTACAGAGATTAGTCAACAACAGATGTTCAGAAGCAAAACAATCAAACACATGTTTTCTTAGGATTAGATTTCACAGATATGATACTGTATCTGCTAAATATGTGATGTTCACACAAGAAATGCCACTAGTTGCAATTAAAAAAACACTTTTTGTTAAAATTACACACACAATTTAATTTGAACTATATATGAATTTAAATTAAAAAAAATTAACAAAAGTATACACATTTCACCTGTAACAAAAACACTAGAAGGGACAGGATATATTATTAAAGGGTTAGTTCACCCAAAAATGAAAAATCTGTCAGTAATTACTCACTCTCATGTTGTCTCAAACCTATTCATATTCTGACAAAGTTCATTTTTGGGTAAACTAACCCTTTAATAATATCCTGTCCCTCCTAGTGTTTGTTTGACCCATATTTACAGTCAAATTTAGTGCATGTTCTTTCAAATTATGCCAGATCCATGTTGTAAGACCTCACTATAAAGTTCTAAAAGATGTAATTGTAAAAGAAGATCCTCACCCTGAGTATCTGGTCTCCCTCCTCCAGGCCTTCCTTAGCAGCAGGACTGTCCTCCAGCACACCAGCCACAAATATCCCTACATCATTTCCTCCAGCCAGCCTCAATCCTACACTTTCTCCTTTCCTAAACTTCACCAGCTTCATGCTAGGCCTAGTAAACAGAATAAAACTGGGTCAGTTTTCCATGGACTTACATAGCATTGTTCGTGCTGTGTGTGGCTTCAAATGATTTGATACACAGGTATTTATGTACGATAATACAGAAAGCATAATTGGCTAGTAAATCACTAGAAAGGGCGAGTGGGAATATGACATTAGTACAGATTATGCAACAACACTGACCGAAGGATGCTGTCATCATGGGTGACACTGGGCACAGGGGCATCAGAGGGGCTGACTGGCAGATCAACATCAGGTTGCCCAGGTTGTGCATACACTGGTTTTGGCTCTAAACACACATCTCTGTTAGACTTTGATGATGATGTACATCAATAAACACACAGTTCCTTTACAACATAGTCTTCGGTTATTAATCAGACCAAAGGGAACATGAAAAACCAGAGCAAAGCAAGGTCAGATCTGGGCATTCCAGATCAGGATGGAGCAAACAGCAGCAAAGTATAGAGAGACAACTAGGAGAGGACAGGTCTTAGTAAGGTCTGATTTTCAGCAGTGGAAACATGGGAGTGGGAGTAGGAGGGCAAGGGAGACTTAAAAATATAAATAAAAATGTATTTTTAAATCAAAATATAATGTACATAAAAATAAACAAAATAACAGTACAAAAATAAAACTGAATATGTTTACACACTATTTAATCACAATTGTAAAAGTATGAATTGTTTGAATTGTCTTCTCTGTCAAAGCAATAATACCTGACTATCGTGTTTGCAATCAGTCTGCGAACCAGATGGGTCTGAAAATCAGTGGAAATTGATGCACTAATTACAGTGTTTGTCGTACTATGTAAAAGATACATACAAATATGTGTTGTACTGTATTATTCTAGCTATTACATTTTTAGGAGTAATGTGAATGTTTTTTTTGTTTTTAAGTGTAGTAATTTGTTTTGTTTATAGTATAGTAATATTATATTTAAACAAACATAATATTGTAGTATTGGCTTGGTTGCTTGATCATTGTGTTAGGTAAATTATGTTCCATGTGCCTTCAACTTGGAAACCGAGTAAACATCTACAGGGCCCCACAACATGACAAAGAACCATGTATATCATGGCCACAAATTGACAATTTGTTTCCTCAACTTACTAATACGTCAACACGTTTTACTTATTCGTTCCCTCATTTTAAGCAAATTGTGTACAAAATATAATAATTTGTTCCCTTGATTTACTAAATCAGGGCCATGTTGTAGTAATTCATTCCCTTGATTTAGTTAAAATCAACACAAGAAAACAAATTAGTTCAACATGGCTATGATTTACTAAAACAAGGAAATTCATAAATAAATTGTGAGAACAGATTCTTAATTTGGGATCATAATTTAACGAAAAAGAGTGAACAAATTAGTAAAAGGTGGCCATGATTTACTAAAACAAGAGAATAAATTTTTAATTCGTGGCCATGACATATATTTTTGTCTGCATCTCATGAGCAGGGCTCTGTAAACATCACATGGAAATGCAACATGAATTTACATTGGACTAAAAAGAAAAAAAAAACAGGGAGAGATGACTTTGCCTTATTTAAGAAGTCTGGCACACGCCACCGGACTGGGTAGAGAAGAAAGTGGAAGAGCAGAAGGAAAGACAGAAGACAGCTGAAAGTCTGGAGGTGAAAGTCCCGACCTGGCAGGGGAGGGATCTGTTTGTCTCCGGGCTGATCTGTAGACGGTGCCAGAAGTGCATCCTCAGCCATCTTAACTGGAGTGGATACAGCCGCTGGTTTAGAGATGCGCTCCTCCTCACGACTCCTGTGGCTACAGACACACACACACAGCAGCAGTCACAAACTGAGTCTGATCTGATCGCTGCTTTTAAGCACAGTTTTGAAGTAACCAATTACAAATACACATTACTGTAATTATACTGCTATTTATATATATATATATATATATATATATATATATATAGCAGACAAATCTAATTTAAAGGGTCATTATATATCAGTTTAAGGTATTCATCAAAAACATTTTTTTATTAATTATACATGCCAATTAATAGATACTAGACACTAAATATTTTTTATTTCAAGGGATGTTCTGACTACAATACTATAATTCTGAAAAATAGCTGTACTTCAAGTATTACTTTGGTGAATTTTTGGGGTTCCCACGTCTCCAAAATCCCAGTTAACCCCTGGTTACCAGTGACATTATTGGGCTGTGAGGATTTTTGCAATGTTAGCATGTCTGTGGGACAAGTCAATAACAAATAACGCACTTGCATTTGGTGACATTTCAGAAACTGTGCACGTGAATTTGGTTATTATGTGTGGATATTTCTCAGAACATCAGACATTATATTAGCTCACACATGAATATGAAAATGTCCTCAGGAGAGAACAATGCTGAATGTAAACAAAAGAAAAGGATCGCAAACAATCCTTGAAAAAAGCAGAGATAATGATTGCTCATTAGACAGCACCAGATGCCAGTGCTTTAGGTCAGACTGTATCATTTTATCTTGCTTAAAACTAGGACAGAATCTAGAGCTTCTTTTAAAACTGTAAATGCACAACTACCAGATATTTTAAATGCATCACAAACAATCTCTTGCACATTCAGACTTTTGGATTTTTACATTTACATTAGATCATTAGATTTCAGACAAGCATTTGATGAGTTCAGGATCTGGACGGCCCTCTAGAACTTTAGACCCCGTTTACACCTGGTATTAAAATGCGATCTGTATCCAGATAAGTTATCCGGATAATAAGTACTGATTCCATTTACACCTGGCCACATAAATGTGTTTTTGCAAAACGGATATAAATCCGATCTTCACCTCCTGCGTTATATGCAGATTTATTGGATTGCACGCCACCAAAAGCAACAGATCTGAGCGGCATTTTATTGATCATCAGCTAATTTCCAAATCAGAGACATCAATAAGAGAGAGTGGCAACAGGCCTGGTAAGATAATTTCGTTTCTTTACTTGAAGATGTGTTAACTGCGTCTGTGACTTACTTTCACTTTTATTTGCGATGTTTGCACGTTGAATAGACGCTCAGCTGCTCATCTGCGGTGATGCGTGTCGCGTGTCGCGTGTCGCATCTGACTAGGCTATAACATGACATATAGCCTATATAACACGCTCTCACTCGTTTATTTTTTAGCATTTTTGGGAGGAGTAAAATATACATATGTGGTTTCAACAACCAGATTGCGTTTACACCTAGTAAAGATCCGGACACAATGCGAGCCAGACTACCTCCAGATGTGGTCAGGCAGATCCGATCACGATCCGATCACAACGCGTTTACACCTTGCATTAACATGCGTTTTTTATTATCCGGATAACTTATCTGGATACAGATCGCATTTTAATACCAGGTGTAAACGGGGTCTTAGTCACATGACTCATGATCTCAGACAGGAAACAGACCACACCCAAAATATGAATTTAGTCTTTGATGAATGCTATTAGCATTGTTATTAGCAATTAACATTGGCCTAATCAGTAAAAGCAAAGTTTTCTACCAAGAATATAGAACAGAAATTGAAAAAGAGAACCCTTGTTAGCTTGGCAGTGTCCTTTGTCTTATTGCACCATGTACAATTCATAATAGCCCTTCACGACTGTTGCTTGTCAGACTGTACGAACAATGATAACCGCTGTAAGCCATGTCACACTGTATGATCTCAGTTGTCATTAAATATCAGAGTGTACAGCAGTCAAGACAAAAACAGAGGCACTCAAAAAAACTTGTGCAGAGTTTTAAATAATCAATCCGTGACACGTTCAGAGACTGTGAGCTGCATTTAAATGCAGGATTGAATTGGTGGCTGGCAAAAAAATTGATCGGGAATGTTTTAAAATGAAAAAACAAAGATGATATGTGGTTTTTGATTTGATGGTTGAAGTAGAAGTCACACTAAAGGACTGTGCATCAAATTTTCTGAAACTGACAGAATTTCAGCAGCGATTAAAAAAAAAAAAAAAGTATTGCAATGACCATCTGAGAACATGCCAAACTAGTGTTTATAGATTTCAGATTTTGGCCTAGGATCTGAAGAATTTTAGGATTCTCAAAATTGAATCAGACAGCCAAATCGTGGACAAAAACATACAGTGTGAAGCTGGCTTTAAATCTCTGAGGCCCTGGACATGCACAAATATGCACTGATACACACAAAAGCCTACATAAATCCCAGGCTCTCCTTTCGCTCTGTTGGTTTTCTCTGCACTAACACATCTATCACACACAGGCTGAAATCTCTTCTCACTTCATTCTGCATTTATTTCTCATGTAACCTATTACAATCTCACTGACACGTCTTTCTATTCCAATAAGGGCATTTGTCTCCCTGCACATATCAGGATAGAAATCTAACCCCTATATAAACAAACCCCTTTACACTATGCAAATAAATGATCACATATATGAACACTCATCTTGTTCTTGTTGTGACTATTACACAGCAAAAAAGCCAAAAAATTGGTATACCTATTACAAGCAGAACATGACACTATGTCACTGCTTATATGGGTCAGCAAGAAATACAGACAGTTCATTACAAACACGTTGATTATTACGCCACTCAGCTGGATCCAGCTTCAAGATTTGAGATTAATACATATTTGTATATTGTTCAGAAATTAGGCAATGATATGGTACATTATTTATAAAAATATATAATATACAAAATATATAATATACAAAATATTTTATTTGTACATCCCTTTTATTCATTTTAATTAATTTAATCCATTAAACTGACACATTTTAGGTTCACCTTTCTTTCCCAATGCAGTTTTAAAACACATAATTCTACATGTACTATTATTTCCTTTATTATGTTTATAAAGCACTATGAATTACCATAGTGTATGAAATGTGCTATATAAATAAACTCACCTACCCTAAACTAAGACAACACTGAAACAACACACTTGACTGCTCTTGAGAAACTATGTGTAGAGGAGAGAGATTAAAAAGCTGATGGCACAGACAGAGGGGAGAGAGAGTATCTCTGTGACTTGTACTGCAAGGGAAAACCCATCTGGTGATGCAAATTTCAGAGGGAATTGTGCCGTCTCTTGTGTGCCAAGGTTAATGAACACACATGCAGGAAAATTAATTCAGGCCCATTTCTACATAACAGCCTTGACACCCACTGGCAGTTTCCACAAACACACACTCATACACAAAGAGCTAGTTGCCTCTGCACTACCAGCTAAATGTGACAAAATGCATGCTGATTTCACAACAAGCACATATTAATGCACCACATCACATAAAACCTAAATCATCTACATTGAACACAAGACCCACACAATGTAAAACAATAACAAAAATGCACAAAAACAATAATATTCATGCACTCCATTCTCCATCTACAAATATTATTCACTGTTTACAGACTACAGAGCACAGTGGGAGCATTCTGGTGAGAAAAGAGCCCGTCAGCCGTAGAGACAGAGCAGTTATTCCGTGGCGAATGAGTGAAGCATGGCTCTGAGATATTAACCTGGCTCACTGACAAACATGTTCATCATCCCCCAAAATGCCTCTGAACCTAGCAGTCCGAGCCCAGTAAATAGCTTTTTAGACCATCAGTTTTTTTTTTAGTAAAACCAAAGAGCATTACCACTGTTAATCATCCAGATAGTCAAGAGAGACAACAGTCAGTTTATACTGTATATTACATACACAACACTACTAGTAAAAAGTCTGGGGTTGGTGAGATTTATAACTATGAAATATTGTTAAAATGTAAAACTTCTATTTTAATCATTTTAACATACAATTTATTCCTGTGGTGGAAAAGCTATATTCTCAGCTGCCATTCCTCTAAAATCTGAAGGATCATGTGACACTAAAGACTATTCTAATATGCTGAATAAACATCTTTTATTATTATCCATGTTGAAAACAATTGTGCTGCTAAATGTATTTGTCGAAATATGTGACGCTTTTTACCCACGATTCTTTAGTGAATAGAAAGTTTAACAGAACAACATTTAAACGGCTCTTTTGTAATTTTATAAATGTCTTTGCATCCTTGCTGAACAAAAGTATAAACTCCTTGCTTAAACAAAAAAACAAGGAAGTGAATGTTTAGTGTAAATCTGTGCCAGCCCAAAACGTCTTGGTTCCACCCAAGGCTTTTTACCCATCTTAGGGAGCTTTTCTTGCCATTGTTGCCTTTGGCTTACTCAATACCTGTAGGTTTCTTTAGGCACCTTACTATTCTTTGCTAAGCTGCTTTGGAACAATGTGAAATGCGCAAGAAAATGTTATTGACATGAAAACTGAATAGACTTTAGCTCTTGTACTTTCATATTCACTATCATTCACTATCAGGAGATTGATGATTCTACTACTTGCAACTGTCTACGAGTGCAAAGTTAAGGCAGACTACATACTGTACATTACACACACACACATAAAATTGCTACTGCTGTGGAAATTCTGAAACATAAAAGCCATCAGTGTCTTGTTGAGGTGAGAGAGCCGATAATGAGGTGTAACCTGAGTTCAGATATTAAGTGAGACGCAGCTCTAGACAGACAGGTGGAGGATGTGTGAGGACGCGAGGTGTGAAATTTCATTAAAATACAGCCTGCAGCAGTGTGGGGATGTGGGGTGTAGAGAACAGCTGCTTTAATGGCAGGAAGGATGGTATGTCCCTTGGGAAAGGAATGGTAGCTTGTAGCATTGTCATCCTTTTCATCCCTGTGTCTTTACATACTCGCAGTTCCTGTAAACACCATCTCGTGCCCTTTCTTTATGACTTCCACCTGTTTTACATACTCCACTTGTCCTCTCTAAAGATTTCCCCTGGCACCCTTCCACTACTTACAAAAATGTACTACGGTACGGAGTCTGCCGTAATACCATAACATAATGCCATTACTACTGTTGATATACACTCACTGGCCACTTTATTAGGTACCCCATGCTAGTAACGGGTTGGACCCCCTTTTGCCTTCAGAACTGCCTCAATTCTTCGTGGCATAGATTCAACAAGGTGCTGGAAGCATTCCTCAGGGAGTTTGGTCCATATTGACATGATGGCATCACACAGTTGCCGCAGATTTGTCGGCTGCACATCCATGATGCGAATCTCCCGTTCCACCACATCCCAAAGATGCTCTATTGGATTGAGATCTGGTGACTGTGGAGGCCATTTGAGTACAGCGAACTCATTGCCATGTTCAAGAAACCAGTCTGAGATGATTCCAGCTTTATGACATGGCGCATTATCCTGCTGAAAGTAGCCATCAGAAGTTGGGTACATTGTGGTCATAAAGGGATGGACATGGTCAGCAACAATACTCAGGTAGGCTGTGGCGTTGCAACGATGCTCAATTGGTACCAAGGGGCCCAAAGAGTGCCAAGAAAATATTCCCCACACCATGACACCACCACCACCAGCCTGAACCGTTGATACAAGGCAGGATGGATCCATGCTTTCATGTTGTAGACGCCAAATTCTGACCCTACCATCCGAATGTCGCAGCAGAAATCGAGACTCATCAGACCAGGCAACGTTTTTCCAATCTTCTATTGTCCAATTTCGATGAGCTTGAGCAAATTGTAGCCTCAGTTTCCTGTTCTTAGCTGAAAGGAGTGGCACCCGGTGTGGTCTTCTGCTGCTGTAGCCCATCTGCCTCAAAGTTCGACGTACTGTGCTTTCAGAGATGCTCTTCTGCCCACCTTGGTTGTAACGGGTGGTTATTTGAGTCACTGTTGCCCTTCTATCAGCTCGAACCAGTCTGGCCATTCTCCTCTGACCTCTGGCATCAACAAGGCATTTCCGCCCACAGAACTGCCGCTCACTGGATGTTTTTTCTTTTTCGGACCATTCTCTGTAAACCCTAGAGATGGTTGTGCGTGAAAATCCCAGTAGATTAGCAGTTTCTGAAATACTCAGACCAGCCCTTCTGGCACCAACAATCATGCCACGTTCAAAGTCACTCAAATCACCTTTCTTCCCCATACTGATGCTCGGTTTGAACTGCAGGAGATTGTCTTGACCATGTCTACATGCCTAAATGCACCGAGTTGCCGCCATGTGATTGGCTGCTTAGAAATTAAGTGTTAACGAGCAGTTGGACAGGTGTACCTAATAAAGTGGCCGGTGAGTGTAATGATGCAGTATAAAATTAGAAATTAATCAGATTTTTTATTTATTTAATCAAATTAGTCCATTAAGTATTTTTTATGTACAATCAACTTGGATATGTAAGATATTTCAACTTAAATGACTTTAAACTGACTTGAGTTGAAAATGAGTTGAATCTTGTATTACTTAAAAAATTTAGTTTAAAATGGCTTAATTTTTGATGAGTTGAAGCAATGTAAAAACATAGGGTGACTTATTTATAAATGACTTACTGATTATGCATTTAGTGTAATTAAACAATCACACATCTAATTTGTAATAAATGAAACTATTTAAGAGACATTACATTATTGAGGCTGATAAATGAAGTAGATGTTACAAAAAGTGGATTGATGCACAATAAAAACAATAAATTGAAAGTTTCAAGTTTGTTTGTTTTTTTGTAACAATAACTGTAGTAACTAGTATTTAGATAGAAATTTTAGTTTTAGTAAATTTCTGAAAATAACTATTTTTTTGCAAATACCTTATATTAGTGGAGTCCAGACTACATGTTGTGTACTTGTAGCTTATCCACATTGTGTGCCCACAATAGATGCTGGCACACTCAAAACACTTTATATCAGAGAAGCCCTAAGCGTTTTAATCAATAATTATGGCCCTTCAAAACTTCTTTTTTTTCCTGCAGTTTCGGACAAATATTTTTGGTTCTTGAAATATCGGTGCATTATTACATTGTATGTATCATGATACTTTATAATATTACCACATAATATGTTATAAAACAAGCTTCATTTGTGGTTTTTACTGGTCTGTAGCATCACAGAACAGTTATCCATATACAAACACACTGATTCTTGTCCTTCATTGTCTCTCTTATGCAAACACACACAAACAAAACCGTCAGACCACAGTGTCATTACTTCTCAGTGCACACGTCTAAAGTGCATGAGCTCAGCTCTACAGTAGTGTCAAACTGGGTTACAGTCAGCCAGCTCACTGCACCATGACCAACACTTACCCTCTCTTGTGAGTGCAGCCAAAACGAAACGAAATAATAAATATTTCACGCAAATACAAATAAAATGACAGAAGGTGTATTTGTTAAAGCGAATCTACAAGTGTACAAATCAGACCTATCTGCTTCACTAATTATTCTGATTCATATATTATTAACGACACTGGACACAAGCTCAGGGGTGAGGACACCCTGAAACCTGAGACTGACATCAACCAGAATGATGTCACTGTTCTAGCTATACCGGAGGACCAAATAGTATATATTGATTTCCCTAAATTAGGGAGCCGGGATGAGGATAAAAAGGGTTTGAATTAAGGGTCTTGAGTGAAAAAAATAGTCCTTTATAGAACTTTGCCGGCTATTGATACCTCAGGGTTTTTTTATTTGGTTAATGTAAGCATTTCAGATGCCTCTTACCTGCCGTTGCTCATTTGCTGCGGAGAATGGCCAGAGATGTCAGAGGGCTCCGAGCGTTTATCAGGGGAGCGGGATCTACTGCGACGGGTGCGCTCATGGGAATGATCTGATGCCAGTGAATGAATTTCTGAAATGTCTGTTAAAACAAATCATGACTTTTAAGTATCAAGTTAGCCAAAGTTGACTTTCCTTTAGACAATGGCAAAAATCCTAAAATAAAAAATAAAATAAAATGGACACAATAACACAATAAAATATGACCTTAAGTCTAAACTTAACAATTTCAGATCTACATGTTTAGCATAGATAATCTCACCATCTCTGTCTGAATTAGCGGAGGGAATGCTATTGTCCAAATCTGGAATGTTGAGGAGTGTGGCCCTCTCATCTCTCTGCACCACCATCTTCAGCTTGCCTTTCGATCGCTCTATAAGTTTCTTTGCGTCTATCAAAGACAGGTTCTCAGTCACTGTGCCATTGATCTATATTGAGAGGAGAGAACATCATTTTCAAACACATATGGATGCATACGTCTGGTATTTTGTAAAGTACAGTGTTAAATATGTTGCACTGTAAAACTGCTTTGAAACAATCTATATTGTTAAAAGCACTATAGACATGAAAGTGACTTGTCTAAAATTTAACTAAACCCATTAGAATGTTGTCGATTAAATCTACTGTATATTTAGTCAACTAATATCCAATGATAAAACTGTAAGACTATAACAATTCAGATGACTAAAATATTACTAAAACAAAAAAAGCTTTTAAGTTAAAAGACTATGACTAAAATTAAATAAAAATGTGCTGTAAAAATTAACACTGGTAAAAGTACACAAATCACTGTTGAGAAAGCCTGCTGTATAAATTAAGCATTTTTAAAAGTATAACTAATAAAAACAAACAGACATACACACTTAGTGATTAACTTTGCCCTGAAGATAGCAATAGGTAAATAAAGCAATGTGACATGTGGCCAAAAATGGAATTTGTGCCCTGCATTTCACCCATCCAAGAGCACACACATTGTAGTAAACAGAAACACGCACGCCGTTTTTGCTGCAGCGCCCGGGGAACGATTGGAGGTTAGGCGCCTTGCTCAAGGGCACCTCAGTTGTGGGTAATGAGAGTACTGAGACTCAAACCCGCAATTTTCGGGTTACAAGTCCGACTCTCAAACCATTAGGCCACAACTGCCTTTGACTAAAACAAACACATGTACTCTTAACATTCAAAAATTTAGGGTTGGCAAGATATTTTATTGTATTTGAGAAATCTCTTACAATCACCAAGTGCATTTATTTGATAAAAAATACAGTAAAAACATTTGATTTGAAATAGAAATCTTTTGTAACATTATACATGTATTCACTGTCACTTATAATCAAGTTAAAGCATCCCTCCTGAATAAAAGTATGGATTTCTTTCAACACACACACACACACACAAAAGAAACATACCCCAACCTTTTGAACGATAGTGTATAGGCGGTAAAATAAATGTGCCGTCCATGATTTTACATTTACGGAGCCTTGCAAGAAAACAGCACCTCTGGCAGTGCACTCTATGCCCTTCAGTTTCACACCAGTGCTCTGTGGGATATGCTCTGCTCCACTCAGTATTAAGCACTAGACTCATTTAGCTGATGACAGTTCATAAATTAACATGGAAATGTCAAGTAATTCCCCCAATTAAACAACTAATAACTTGGTAATAAGTCATCTTCACAGATATTTTGAAATGCTGCATTGAGAATATTAAAAAGTATGCAAACATTAAGAAAGAGAGTGAGAGAGGTTTAACAAACATTTTATTTTGAGTGTGCTTAAAGTTACTGTCCCTAAAGGTGCTTTAAGCTGAAATATGTGACTGAAATAATAAACATGCTGAGATATCACACTGATCTGGCCCTAGTCTCAGTAAACAGACAATAATCAGTGGACACAGGCCACTGTCAGATTCTCCATTTAGCCAATGAGAAGGCTTTTGAGGCGCTTTGTCTGTCAATTCTTCCACATGTTCACAGCAGACAACCCATATATAGGAAGAAAGCTGAGACTGTGACAGATGAACTTGAAGTGGTTTTCATGACTTTGGATGAAGCCAAATGTTCACAATTTATCATCTGTCAACAGCAATTTACACAGACAAACCTCCTAATAGGAACAAGCAAGAAAATAAAGCATTGGTGAAGCAACACAAGTATTGGTACCAGCGACTACATGGCTATCAGGTTCCCTTCTTTTCTTATAACCATCTTTCTATGATCCTTCCCAGACATTGTTTCTCATACCTTTAGGACGACGTCTCCCTCTTGTATGTTGCCGTCACGGGCTGCAAGGCTCTCAGGAGAAATGTCCTTTACAAATATGTGGCTGGCCAGACGCAGACCATATTCTGCACACAACAGAAAATACACACATGAATGAACAATAACAGACATAATCTGACTACTGAGTAACTAACTACAGCATTGTTCAAGTTGAAAGCACCCAGTGGGTATTGTGCCAGTAGACTAATCACAGCTATTAGCTAATGTACAACAGACTGTATTACACCTGTTTTTACATTCTAGTGTGTAAATCCACTTGTGAAGCCAGCAATAGTAATTAAGAGGTTTGTCCTCTAACTTCAAACAGTGTGTAGCTCCGCCCACCTTCATTCTTGCGGGACTTGACGAGTGTGACATTGGAAGGTCGTGGCGGGACGTTGGACACAACTGATCGTCTGTCTGAGCGTGGGGAAATACTCCTCTCACGGGAATTACTATGGTCCCGTCTTCCGGTGCTGCTGCTGCGCTCGTTTCTTCTGCTCGTGCCTCCACTCGCTCCCCCTGCATGTGCTGCTGGACCTTCGTAATCATCCTCTTCAGTGTCATCCTCTTCCTCTCGCTCTGACATTGTCTCTCTGTCTCCCCCTCGACTTACTGGAATCTGCACCTTCCGCTTTCTGCGGATAGTCTGATCAGAGAATATATGAACAATATTAATAAGATGATTTTGTTATTTTTAACATTAAAAGAGGTTATTACAATTAAGAGGTTATTTTAACATTAGGGTAACACAAGGGTAAACCATTATTACAGAGCTCTCTGGAATATTTGAATCTGATCCAAAAATATTCAAAAGTAACACTATTGTATAACTATCCATATAAACACTAAAGGACTGAACTTTTTTTTTAAAAGGTAGTTCCTCATTACAAATTGTCAACAGACTGACCAACAGCTCCTGTACGTACATGAAGACACATATTCTGCAGTACTGACTCCCAGCATTCCTCATTGATTACTATAAAGCTCCGTCAAGACGGATCACCTACACATCCTGCCTGACTCAAGTTCTTCCATCTTCCATCACAGCCCACTACTCACATCTGAAGTCCAGATGAGACTCAAGGTTGTACAGGACCGATGCAATGAACGAAGTATGATGTGACAGTGTTAACTTACAATTTTGGCATTCTTTCCACTTTTCCTCAGCTGCTGAACAGCATAGGCATGCTCCACATTGTCCATGGAGACAGCGTTTACCATCACAACTCTATCATTCTCCCTGTAGACAAAAATAAATATTTTTGTGAAGAAAAGAAAAATACATATGAAGAGTTCAGATGCAAAAGCCTCTAAATGCCATTTGAAATTTACTTCTAAAATTACCATTTTTATCAAGCTTGTATATTTAAGTTCAGTAATTTCACTTAAATGACAAATAATAGGTAATCTTCATTGCCATTTAAGGGAAATTACTGAACTTAAATATACAAGCTTGATAAAAAATGATCATTTTAGAAGAAAATTTCAAATGGCACTTAGAGGCTTTTGCATCTGAACTCTTCATATATAATAAAATGTAACAAATATATCAATAAACATTATACACACACACACACACACACACACACACATATATATATATACATACATATACACTATATATATATATACACAAATCTTACTGTAAAAGGGTCTCTGCTGGTCCTCCTTTGAGCACATCTGAGATCACTATAGAGGTCTCTCCGCTCTGGAAATGAGGGTTGTCACGGCCCCCTGATATGGCGATTCCAAACCCAAAACCTGGTGCCTGCAAAAAGACATGCACATACACAGAGTGATTTCCTGGAACTTACAGCATATCTTTAAAAAATAAATTACACTGGATATGATGAAATGTAGATAACTCTCAGTGTATGTGTGTGTGTACTGTCTGGCAGCTTTTCAATCTCCCATGTGTCAGTAGCTCTCAGCCCTCAATCTTGCACTCAAGGCAATCAATCAAAAAGAAAGGCAGATGAGAGTGAAAAGGTAGAGAATGACAGACAAACTCCAGACAGATGGCCAGAGCTCTGTTCAGAGCCTTTTCCTGATGTCACTGGGTGTCTTCACACAAGCGTACTGGTCTGTTCTACCTCTCACTGCCATCCAAACCATCTGGCTTGTGAGTGTCCTCTAAACAAACAGCTATAAATCATATTAAGAGGCAGAGCAGGGGAGGAGCACATATGGGAGAAGAATAGTCTTGTTTATTTTGTGTATTGTAAGTTGTAACAGAGGCAGCCATGTAATACTGTTAGCCAGCTAAAGAGATTCCACCTATAATAAAGCCCCCAGCAAAAGGCTTAGTGCTCATACATCTGTTATCTTGTCTAGGATGTCAGCACATCAAAAAAAGGGGTCACAGAGGGACTGACTGAACTGAAGTGTAATACAGACATCATGTTATGAAACTGATCCAAGATTTGTGACCACAATTTTCTGACTCTTACAGATGGGGGTGGGGGGTCTCTCTAGTTCAGATGTGTTTGAGCCTAGGAACATGCAGGATGAGGAAAAGGAACAGGAAGTGGAGCAGAGCAGAAATTTTGTCTCACACACTACTTCCTGCCATCTGGGGGATCGGCTATTGTGTTCTCAATGACCACACATCCTGTAACTAGCCATCCCAAAAGAGAAGAGAGGGGAGAGAGAGGAAAGACAGAGAAAAGGAGAATGGGCTGCACTGATTTTAAAAATCCAAGCTAATAATTAGTTTCGAGATAAATGGCTAGAATTCGCATTATAAACTAATTTCACTAAAAATATTTAATATAATTAAATAATAAATCAACTAAAATCAATCATTTTATATAAATTAATCAAACAATTATTTTAAAATTTGCTAAAGATTACATTTAACTGTTTTTAAAGCATTAGAAGATAGCATTTGGATTTGGCAGATGATGGACAATTAAATACTTAATTTTGACTGATACTGAAAAATAAATAAAACATAAATAATTGCTAATATTGCTTAACCAATAGGATACTGAAGCCTGAAGATAGATAGGGAGAAAGAGGAGTGGTGAAGTAGAGGGGAGGAAAATTGCCGCACCAACCAAGTGAGAGACGGTTCGACACTCACCCTGTGAAGAGTCACTGTGTGCTGTTCCCATATTACAGTTTCCTCCATTGTTGTACTCTGTGAGAAAGACAAAGAAAAAAAGTCAGTTACGACAAAGTCTAAGCAGAGAGAATGAGTTTGTAGTATCAGGTATTTTTATGGCAAGAGGTGATTTTACTCTGACCTCTATGAGCTGCAGGAGTTCAGCATATTTAGCAAACCAGTTCTCTTTGCTTGAACTCAATCTGTATATGTTGGTCTGGCTATCACAGGGCTAAACAGTGATGCCATGAGCGCTGAAGGCACACACCCCACACATAAACTGAAGCAACAACACTACAAACACTGGAAAAGCTATAAACAGAATCTGCAATCCTTATTTTAGCACAGGGCCATAAATGAGGCCTGTAAACTCAAAGTGCAAACCAAGTTAGCTTCCTTTATCATTGAAATT
This sequence comes from Pimephales promelas, assembly GCF_988280905.1. Lineage (NCBI taxonomy): Eukaryota > Metazoa > Chordata > Actinopteri > Cypriniformes > Leuciscidae > Pimephales > Pimephales promelas. The sequence goes on from NC_142769.1 coordinate 35,702,665, forward strand.
TCACATAATTTTACAGCATGCTGATGCTGCTCCTAATAAAAGCATGAGATTAAAGTCTGACACTATTAAGAAAAAATTCATATAGGGCTGGGTATCGATTACTACAGATGTCCCAATTCGATTCCGATTCGCAAGATCTCAATTCGATTTGAGATTTTCATTGGCCCCACCATAAATATTATAGTGGAGAATATTTGTGGAAATAAATTTGGTTAAAAAAAAAGGATCGATATCGAATTTTGAGGGTCGATATCGAATCAACCCAATTTTTAATAAATATCTTTCCCCAGCCCTAATTACATATGGGTTATAAAACAGGGGAAAACGCCATCAAATAAGAACAGAATGACGTGATCACTCACTATAAAAACACCTGACCAGAATGCCCCACTTTTCCTGACTGACCAATCAGATGACAGCTGTCCAACTCAAGCTTGAACATAAGAACATGTCACTGCCTTGATGCAAACATCATATGAACAAACTGCTACAAAATGAACAATCTGCCCTGATACCATTTAGATGAGAAAGAGGGAGTGATAATACCTTCTGCTCTTTCTCTCCTTGTCTTTTATTTATATCTGTAACCCTGAGCTAGGGTGAATGGTTTGTGCTCCTGCTTCTTCACCCCTGTACTGTAGATGCCAGGCTGGATAAATTATTACAGTATGTCTGAGAGCTCTTAAACAGACTCAAGCACTGCATTTGTCTCATTTGCAACTATCAAATTGTAATATATCACAGACAAATACAAAGGTCTGACCCTACTAATGAATTTAAGTGAAATGCCTGTTATTTTGCCATGTTCTTCTAATATATTACATTTCACCAATTGCAAATTATAATAGTAGAAAAAGAAAAAAAGGAAAACATAAATAATAATTAAAATGATACATATTTAATACATTAAAATGGACAGTCATTAAAAGAAAATTCTGTTAAATTGTTTTCTGTTTTCTATTATCTACCCGTCTAAAATATATAATTACCCATCATTTTAATTATCATACTTTAATGATAAGAGATTAGCTTTTGTTTTCATTCAAATTTTCATTTTTAATCATGAACTTACAGGACCAGCATAGGCATAAATAATATTTTTGAAGAGAACAGATGAAAAGTGACTTTAAATGTTCAACACCACATGACAAAGGAGATGAATGTTTTATGCAGTAACAGCGGAGGCCGCTAAAACGCAACATTTGTGCCTGAACAGGCAAATATGAAAAGCACAATATTACAAAATATAATTATTACTATTAAAATATCAACAAAGCATGTAAAAAAATAATTTAACTGAACTAAACTCAATCAACTTTCTGTATGCTGCCTGAACTTAAAGGGTTAGTGCACTCAAAAATGAAAATTCTGTCAGTATTTACTCTCCCTCATGTTGTTCCAAACCTCTATGTTTTTATTTGTTCTGCTGAACACAAAGGAATATATTTGGAAGAATGTTTTAATAAAACAGATCTCATTCCCCATTGACTACCATAGTAGGAAAAAATACATACAATGGTAGTCAATGGGGAATGAGATCTGTTTGATTAAAATATTCTTCCAAATATCTTCCTTTGTGTTCAGCAGAACAAATAAACACATAGAGGTTTGGAACAACATGAGGGTGAGTAAATAATGACAGAATTTTTGGGTGAACTAACCCTTTAAACCTTCCTCTTGGTCTTCATGGACTTAAACTAGATGCTCGCCTGTGCTGGTGACTGATAAACGATTCTTCACACCAGTCCCTCTTTTATCAACATCGCAACTATTGGGCCGTTTGAAGAAACTTTTAACAGTTGACATTTTTGCAATTGTAGCATTGACTAAAGCCACTAAAGATTCACAAAGACGTCATACACTGAGATCAAAGACGAAACAATACTAGTTCATAGCTAACTTATATGCATGCTTGCCTCCAAACTGGATAAGGGTGTTTTTACAGCTACATCAGTGTAATCTGTCAAAATGATGAACGGCCTTTGGATTCAGAGAAGATTATCAATGATGGAAAATTTGGAAATATAACATTCACATATAGCCTAAAGATTTCACAACAGAGCAACTTAAGTCTCTGAACGAAATATGTATTTACACAAGTAGGCCTCAACCTTCAAAAAATAAATAAATAAATCACAAAACGAACACAAGGAAGAATATTTATATGCATCAATATAACACTACAATAAAACATGTTAATGTGCCAAAAATAGACAAAGTCTTTGGTCAAATAAAAAATATTGCAATATTCACAGTTCTGCTTAATTCTAGAATACCACCAAAACGGGAACACTGTATACATCACCCACCCCTAGTGTGCTTTAGTTTAACCCTCTGACCTGTTTACCACGCTGCTTAGCAAACACTTCATTCATGGTCCTAATTGGGACAGGGGCAATATTCAGTTCATGCCCCCATTTTTACCCCTCTTTCTAATGGTCAGACTTTATTGTGAGAGAATCTGACCCAATTGAAAGGCATCCACCACCCACAATCTCACCGTGCCTCTCTCCCCTCCTCTGACCCCTGTCCACAAATTCCTTTTATGTATCTGTAGGGTCAGAGGTGCTGAATTCATCGAACTGTAAGAGCCGACAGCAGGGGCCCCAACCATGAGAAAAATGCCCATGCAGTGAGCCATGTGACTGTAACAGAGACAGAGAGGGGAGAGAGACAGAGAAAGACAGACAGAGGCCTAGGGGGTCCTGTCCTTGGTGGCCGATGAACAGCAGACTGTTCAGGCTTCAGAAGAATGGCCCCGTTACGCCTGCGAGAAAGCTGAGGCAATGTCAGGACTGGAAACAGTAAAGGCTGGAATACACTACATGACATTTGGCCAGATGTTTGCCCTGATTTACAGTCTGGATGAGCTGAAAGATTTCACAAAAAATCATGTATTGTATGATGGGCGCAGACTCTGATTTTTTTAGCTTCAGATTATAAATCCATCCAGTTGGAGGACATCAATAAAAATTATATTTTGAGACGATTTTAGAACACGTCGTTTCCATGAAAGGTCATGTAGTGCATTCCAGCCTTAAGTAACTAACGCTTCTGGTTCTACTAAACCATTTCATTAATGAGTGTGGCAGCAATTTTGAGGAATAAAGAATGGACAATAGTTGAAGGGGGAAAAAGTCTTGCATTTACTACCATCTTCTAGCTGTCAAATGATGTCAATGACACACCCTTCAGCAATAAGGTATAAGATGCCTTGTTTATATGTTTATATAAAAATAACATGTTTATATAAAAATATTATTTGTGGGTGAGCAGCAAAAATCAGCCACCTCAGGCTCAGCGTACACCAAAGACCAAACATATATGGCTAGTTTCCACTGAGCGGTAACGGTACAGTACAGAACAGTTTGGGTCGGTAAACCATGATCCGGCTTGCGTATGACCACCAACAGTACCCTTACTTGATAGGTGTGGTGTTTGCTGGAAAGAAGCGATCGACGTCATTTTCGCGTGAAGAAAGCGACATAGTAAACAATGGATGATATAAAGCAGATCTTGTAATAAAATAAAAAAAAGACAAAACTCTCTCTTTTTGTTGAATTTCAGTTTTATCAATAATAGCAATTATAAAAGTATAAGTAAAAGCTACAAAAAGCTACACAGTAAAGCTTAACATAAAGCTTACAATTCAGTCAAATATACAAATTCAGCGCTCAAACATATGAAAATTCACTTAGCCTTCTGCCAAAACTACTGGCCAGGGAACGAATTATAGATTCACGAGACCAAGGATCGCATGTTAGGTCTATACGACGAATTATATCTCATGTTTAACCACTACAGAGACGTCAGAGTCAGCGGCAAACATCAGAATGTCTAGCCGAGGAAAGGCTGTTCCAGGCGGGGTGCACGAGTGCCGAGCGTCCGGTGATAGTCTAGCTAGATAGTCTAGTCTAGCTCCACCTTTTAGTACCGTACCACTGTGCTAGGTACCCCAACGGAAGGGTACCCAAAAAGTGGTACGGTATAGTTTTCTTTTTTTTCTGTACCATTCACAACTTTTTTGACAGTGGAAAAAGCAAATAATTGCGTACCGTACCGAACTGTACCGTACCGCTCAGTGGAAACAATAACCTAGAAATCTAGACGCACCCTAGTGGAAGCAAAAATTATTTTGCAGCAAAGTGTGGTCTAGCAACTCTCCGTTGGCTTTAGTGGAAAAACCAAACTCTGGTCAGGCCAATCACATCGTGTATAGAGTTGGTGGGCGGGCTTAACACAATAACGACACAGTTATGACGGTTCTGCGTGGTGATTTCCCTGCTACTTAAAAACAAACAAGATGCAGCTGGCGAACAGCGGTCTTTCGATTTGGCTTTGGCCGCGACTCTGGATGACTTGGAGTTAAGAGAACGTCACTTAAGTCATTCTTAAAAAAGGAAGATGTGTTCGGAGTTTTGACGTCCGGATACGGCAAAAGTTTAATATATCAACTTGCTCCGCTGGAGGGAAAACGCATTGGACTCACTCAGCCACAGCCATTCGTTGCTATTGCGTGCAGGGAGATATTGAAAGACAACCTTTTATCCCGCCCCTCGGATTGAGGGATGCCAATTGTGAGTTCCCAGACCTAACATCTTGATAGGTCTGGCTTGCCCAGGCTATGGAAACAAGCTATTAGTTCAGTCTCAAATGAAACACCAAACCGGTATAAATGGCCTCAGGGTTTCTAGTCTTGCCTGGGTTGAAAGAGAGTTTACTTTCATGTTGTTCCAAACCCACAAGAGTTTTGTTCATTTTCAAAACACAAATCTAGAGTCTAGACCATGTTATTGAAACCATCTCACGCATAAAACGAACATGTTTGATATTCCGTTTATCTTTTTTCATGCCATCTATGTGCGATGAACAATGTTTATATAAAAGCCTAAATTAAATTTGTTCATTATAGTTACCTCTTCAGAAAGCATGGATTAATCTATTCGATTTATATGAAATACATTTACAATGTCTTCATAAACTTTTGAAGCAGAAATTTGTGTAATGGTCTTTCAATCATCATGGTTTATTAAAAATATCTTAATTTGTTTTTCAAAGAAAAACAAAATGGGGTTGAGTATTGATGACAATAACATTTTTTGGGTGACCTATCCCCTTTTAACTCTAGGAATATCATCCCTGCTGAGAAAACAGATTTTGATTTTGAAACAGATACTTTTGCTTATGGTCAGAAGTATGTATGTGGTCAGGTAACAGATGGAAGAGTCACTCCACAGCACTAGAAGTCATTTATATGAGTCAGGCTAAGCACTTCTGATTCTCTAATCTAAAGAGATTATCATTTTATTAATCACAACAACACAGAGCTAAAAGTAAACACTATTCTGAAACCTGAGCTATGTGAAGCTTAACTGAGATATGACCTGAGTCCTAAAACACTTCTTCAGGGGAACCTCTGTGCAAATGAGCAATTTGAAATTAAAAGTCCACTATAATCCTGCACAAATAAAGTTTTTGAATCTACAGTACATCAACCCAAAAGTAGTCTAGTCCATGCAAAAGTACATTTTTTGGCAGCCAAACTTGAGTCTCCAGAAAACAAATCAAAACAAGGTCTCATTTGCAAGACAGAGTCTGAGACAGCCATGATCTAATAATTCCCAACAAGCAGTAGTAAACAAGGAGTCTTTTTGTGTGCAAGAACGCCTGGGTATTTTATACATTCACATTTATTCAGGCCTGAGGCCTAATAGCACTGTGCCAAAAAACGGAGAGCAGGCATGGGCAGTTCCACTCAGAGCCAAAAAATCGTTCTGCCGCTAAAGAGAGTCTTTGTTTCAAGCAGACCTCAGACCTGCCAGAAAGCGAGTAGGGCTTCAAAGAGACCAGATAGGCAGCTAATAGTGAGCTCCGACAGCCAGGTGAAACTGAGAGGCTTTCTAGTAGACCAGTGGCCCTCTTTTCTGGGCCAACAGCTTTGCTAAAACAGACAGGCAGCTTGAATCTCAGGGAGATTTCTCTCTGTATCAATAAAACTGAAACGGAAAGCAACTGCTGTTTCACAACAGCTTGGATTTTGATGGTGATAAGCAGTTTCGGGTGTTTGCTATGAGCCACACTCATAAATGTTAAATGATGAGTGTTTTGATCATTAGTGCATACACTAAAACAGCACAACTATAAATTACAGGCTAACTGCACAGGTTTCTGCAGTGTTCAAATACTGACTGGTTTGAAATGAGGTAGGGAGGTCCACTAGTAACGGAGTGTGTAAACCGAATTCTCTCTCAAAGAGCATACCAGCAAACTCATTCTCAGGCCTATATCAAATAAATACACGCTTATATTAACACAACACAGCCTGGATTGCTTTCCTGTGAATTGAGAATTTTCAGCTTCAATTTTTCACATTAAAGCAATAATTACTGTCAGGGCAAGACATGCTAGATGAAATCTTGGCATCGCATCTTCTGAAACAATTTAAGAGTGACAATCTTATTCGTGATTCCCTGCTAAAAATAAAATCGAAATCCTCAAATCTATTGTCAGTTACGGTGCTGACCATGTTCTTTCTGCTTTGAACAGGAAATAAGCCATTAGCCTTACTCTGGGACAAAGCCAAACAGGATAACCTGGGGTAGAAACAGCTGAACGCACCAGTGATTTGGTGACGCCATAAACATCACCTGTAATACTGAATTTGTGAGGCTGTTTTAAGAAAGTTGTGTTTAAGAAGGAACAGTCGACACCAGTTTGAGAACGAAGCCCTGATTGGAAACGACAGGACGTAAACCAAGAGCTGGAATTTACTGCAGGAAGCATCTTCCTGTTTGCAGGGAGTGTTTTTGACTTTAAAAGAAAACACCCAAACAGCATAAGCAAAAACATGTTCACCATCTCATTTGTCATATTTATGTCCAAGAGTTCTCCTTTTGTAGATGTTGTGTCGTATGTGTCATTTACTTTTTCGAAACACAAACCTGAAAAGAGGGCTATGATATGAGTTATATATAAAATATATATATAAAAAAAATTCAAACCGTATCATTCTTCACCCCTGGTTTGGTATACACTTGCAGTGGAAATATAACAGCGATGGTCAAAAAACGTGGACAAAACGATCATTCTTTGTAAACTTTGCTCCATGAGAGTGCCGTATGCTCTGATGTAACCAGTCATTTACACAGTCTTCACCCAGATGTTGATAGCGCGTGAGCGCAGGCAGCTAGGGTTGGGCTATGTCTATGTCTACCAATTTGGTCTAAAGTGAAACATCGCGATGGACGATGACATTGTATTTTCGTAATATTCTCATTTTCACTAGATATTTTCCTCTATATCTCATCAGCGATTTCGGCACGCTCTGCAGCAGCTGAGCACATAGCGAATGTACAGTGACGTGACATAGCTGCCAGATTCAAACTGCGTGCTTTCGCGCTATGGCTGGTACTGAGCCAAAGACGGACGTGCTCAGCGCTCTATATCACATGCTATATCACAACTGTTCAGTGTTTTTAACCACATTATGTTGATTTTAGGTTTCAGACATTTAAATACATATAATTTAGAGCAAAACAATACATTTACAGTTTGTAAAATAGACAATGGTGTCTCTGGAAGAAGCAATAACAACCAATTCAAATATAATTGACGACAGTTTTTATTCATATCAGAGAGACACAGTGTAAACTATAAAGTCAACTCTATTTGTATCCCAGTACGGGAGAAACTGATGAAACGGTGGAATAAATCCAACAGACAGAAATCTCTGAACTGCGGCCCAAACACGGCGCCCATCTCACGTTACAGATCTACTAGAAGTTAAGCGACAAAAACTCACTTACACATTTTTAAGAATCGGAATAGAAGATAGTTCATGACATGTTAAGCAAGTTTGTTAATACTTAGATATAAAAGCGGTAAATCTCTCACACAGCGCTATTTTGGCTGTGTTGAATCATGTGCCAAGCATGACGCGTCACCATGGAAACGGGGGGGGGGGGGGGGCACCGTAATGTTTAGCTGATGCCGTCTTAACATTGTGATGTCTGTCAGTCATCAGATATCATCGTCCATCGGCCCAACCCTAGAAGCAGCATTTATTCGTTTATTGTTTATTCGGACAGGCACAAAACAATCATGAAAACGCTGGGCAGGGCACAACAATAAGGACTACATGGGACCTGTTACTGTTCTGATCAAGCCAGTGCTTTAATCAGTTGAGTACAAGACTAAGTGAAAGAGAACTTGCACTGTGTGACGGAGTGTAAATCGGACAATTCATCACAGTACGATATTGATTCTCTCAGCCAGCAATACAATATTTACCGATACCTCAAAAAGTACTGGATAGGCTACGATTCGATTCAGGGCTATATATATCGATTGATTTATCGATGTTTAGATATTATCAGTTTACACAACGCACACACACACACAAACATCCGAAGCCTACACACAGAAAGCCACATCTCAGACAGAACTCTAAATTGAGTTTCAAAGTCTTCTTGCACAAATTTGCACAAAAATTAAATCAGCGTGCTCGTCTTGGCATAGTAAACAGTCGAATTTGTTTTAAATGAACACAAACCGTTGAGAAAGACAACATGTGCGCGGTATTAGTATATTGCATTAGTATACATCTTAAAGTGACCACAGCCTAATATTCCTGCAGTGGACTGTTTTTTAATGTTTATCAAACTACAAAAGACAAAGAAAGCACTCACTGCTCTCGACAATCATTTTTGTAACTTAAATAAAGATTCATCTAAATTTAATTTATAGAGTACTATACATGTAGTTATTTTATATTTGATTACTATATTGCATTTCTATACCTGAAAACTACTGTTAGACCTGAAAAAAACTTAAAAGCACTGTTAATATTATCTGCATCTTTCCTCTGTTGTATTTATTTGTGCTATTACTTGTAGTTTGATTATTAGTTGTTGGGTTTTTTTGACGGTAGTCCTTATGTTTCCTGAAAATACAGTAGCATATCGAACTGTACTGAAACAGTGACCCTAAAAATGTAATAACCAAATAGTAATTTGAACCGTTACACCTAGTTGACAAGCATGCAACATGATCCGATCTGTGCTAGGCATCTAAAAAAAACTTAATTCGTTGAAAGTGCAAATCTAGCCTTAGTTACACAAGAGGCCACCTTTACTGCAGCCCATCCTGCAAAGCTTCAAGAGTGATCAGTTAATCTGATGACTTCAAATAATCTGAGCCACCACACACTGCAGATGTTTCCTGAGGACAAGCCTATTCATTCCATTCACAAATTGATGTTGTTTTCTGGGTTGTTTTTTACCTAAATTATGGAATGCGAGAACATTCACAAATTCTGAATTTATAACCCATTTAGACAAATGTGTAAGCATCGTTTCATGTGGGAAATGCCATAATCCTCTCTGCTGCAGAGTGTAACACTCACAGTTCAAGCGGTAGTTGGTTGAATCAGGTTAATAAAGATCTGTGCGTCTCTCCATGCATTTCTTCACCTTGGCGCAGATCCATAAAAACTGCAGCGGTGTGCTGTACACTTGCCCGTTTATGTAAATCCACACAGAAAGAGTCAGGTGGCCGGCTGCGGCACGTGAGCACAGAGCCCGTCCTAGCGTGCTAAAGATCACTCATTAGAATGACAGACAGGACCTCCACACGTTCTTAGGATGGATGCACATTTGCCTCAGGTAGTGTGAGAATATATCCAGCTTTGGGAAAAGAAAAAATACCCTCTGCAGTAGTAGTTCCTTGCAGCTTCTTCCTCTGTACATGCAGTGTGTGTGTGTATGTGTGTGTGAGAGAGAGATCGAATAAGGGAGGGAGAGAGAAACACATCCACAACGTGTGGTGGGGGTGTTAGTGATGGGGGGAAATGAGACACCATTGCTCATGCTCAGCCCTGGACTGTGTGCAGTCCTCACAAATGGCAAAACACATACGCATATAGAAACCTACAGCTTATTTATATTCACGCTTGAGCTAAGCGATTAATCAATGGATTTTTGTATTTGGATTTTGGCTTCCAACACTTATGAAAACAAGATGATCAAGGTAAATAGATTATGGTGCAGCTGCCGCATTCTGTCCAGCACACCTTCCTTTCCTTCACAGCTGTGCGCTTTTGGTCCTCCCTAAAAGCCCAAACTTGTAAAAATGTTGTAAACTGTTGGTAAACTGCAGGATGTGTTTAATTTTAAAGTGTTATTAAAAGTGCATAAAACCTTTTGTGGCTTTCTGTGTGCTCCAAGTCGGAGCTGAACAAGGATAAACAAATGGGCTTCGGATACGTGCCTAAAGGTGTAAGTACATAAAAATGTCATTAGTGTAAACAGACTGATCCAAAACCGATATTGTGCGTATACTATTCTTTGTCTTATTGTTAACGCACAAAAACATTATAAAAGCACCATAAAGTTTTTGTGCACTATATTATAAGTGTTCTGAAGCCATTCTATAGTATAATGTGAGGTAGAAATTAATAGTTCACGTAAACTCTTCCCTCCACTGCGGCTGTCAGTCATTCTTCATTCAGCATTCAAACAGCACGACGCGTTACACATTGCTCATTGTATTGTTGTAAAATACATTCATGAAAGACAAGTATAGCCTATATATACACACTATAAAATGAAGACATCTTTTAAATAGGGATGCACCGATATGAAAATTTTGGACGATACCGATAACCAATAATTCTTTATATTTGAAAGCCGATAACCGATATATCGGCCGATAAACTTAAATCCAAATAATTTTTATCTAATTTTGAGAGCCTGACTACAAAAACAAAAGTTTCACAATTAAATCCATGTCCCAAGCGCACAATTATAATGATGTTCTAATTATAGTGTTGTATAGCTGATATGACAGATGTTGTACCAAACCATATTTTAATTTTTTGAAGAGATTTCAATCATATTTCAAGAAATTCAAAAACAAACAGTGCTCAACAAGTGTCTCAGCTGAATGGAATAACACATTATTTATCGGCTTTAATATATCGGCCACATTTTCTAACCAGGCCGATAACGATATTATTAAAAATTAACATATATCGGCCGATATCGACATGCTGGCCTGCCCATGCGTCCCTACTTTTAAATAAATATAGCGCAGCAATTTAATGAAGCAGCAACATATGATAGATAGGACAGGAAAAGAAAGACTATTTATAATCTTTCATTGTGCAAAAGTATTATGATATAAAAGGCTCCAATACAGTGCGGCAAACAAAGCGTTTATGCGCATCCCGAACGCAGAATAATGCTCTTGAAGCAACATGGAGTCACAGCGTGCAGTGCCATTCAAGAAATATTTGCATGTATATACTTTATATATTTATGCATAATTTAAATATTTAAATATATAAAAATATACATATTTTTAATTAAAAAGTATTAAATATATATATGCATGTGTGTGTATTTATATACAAAATAATTGCAAAATAATCATGATTAATCATTGCCCAGCACTAATAAGACCACCATCTAATTCTGAAAGCATCTTTCTACACCGTCATTCATTGTAGCTTTGATAAAATTTCATTATAATATGTTGTTTTAATGTTTATTTTTTCAATGGATTATTTTTGAAGGGCCGAAATGCTCTCTGAACTGTCTGATCGCCATTCATATGGTTCCATGTCTGTTATCTTTTGCATTCACAAGTGAAGGGTTTAGGATTATGCACATTCTTGTGTGATGTCATTGGCCAATAAGCATCGTCAGGTCACTTCCCTGACAGTGACATCCTCTAAATTAGAGTAAAACAGACATGGGGACACTCATCAGGTGATCAGATATTTGTTCATCTTTCTGCAATTTGCTAATGTGATCCTAAATAAAGCATAGCTTCTCTAACCCATATTCACAACGATGGCTCAGCAGGATTATTTTGCATTCTCTACTGTGTTATTTTTAAAACATACTAAGGTCACATGATATTTTTTCCCTTTTCCTCACAATCTGCTTTGGTCCCTGGGCCGTACAAACTCTCTCTCTCGCTCTCTCTAAACAGGCACTAGCTTAGACAGGCACAAACACACACTTATATCACACTGGCACACACACTCGCAGCCCAAATCCAACTTAAACGCAGTAATCCTTTAACAGTTGGATTCAGAGGGGCTCTGTGTGCATCCGTTCTGCAGACCTATGCAGACATATGATTCATCGTGCTAATGGCGACATAGAACACGTCAACAAAATAGTGTTAAACTGCAGAAAATATGAAAATTTGCTAATACACAAATATATGCAAAGTCCTCAGCACAGACCCCATTTCAAGCCATTTACTCTGGTGACTTCTGAAAAGATGTATTCCAGAGAAACAGGAAGGTTAGCTTATGCAAATCTCAGAGAAGCATATGACCCACAATTCCATATTTTTGTGATTACAATATGTGATTACATATTTAGCAGAAAAAATAAAACACTGTTGACATCAGGCTGACATCACATAAAGATGGCAAAGGTGTCCAATTTTAAAAAGACTATGAGAGAGCGAACAAAGAAAATCAATGTCCCATCTCCCACACTGCAGTTTTCAGTTCGGTTCAGAAGTGCCAAGAGAGAAGGCACTACAGTAAACTTATAACTCTTAACAATGAATCTCTCTTATACTCTGTTCTTCCTACTGACTCGGCTCAAACAGACACTGTAGGTGTGAATCTCTGGCCTTAGAGACCGCAAGACTGAGTGATGGTCAGGATAATTCACCTAAAAATGAACACTCAAGCTTTTCCACTGTTGGGCCGAACGGTTCTCATTTTGTAATCGTTCCATTCTGTGCCAATCCGGGCCAACTGGGAAAGTTACATTTTCCAGTGTGGGCCCGATAATGGCCACTGTTTGGAATGTAATACAAATGTGCCAGTCGTTGCCTTGGTAACGCAACGATTTACTGATGAAATAAGATGTAAATAGCGACCACGTCGTTATGGAGAATGATCAGCTATTGCTTTTAATTTTATTATTGCTTTTGTTTACTTCACTTCACTCAAATAGCAGTCTTCACTCGGACACACTCTTTAATCTATCGCAGTTGCGGAGACTCTCTATTCATTCCGGTGAAATCACAATATAAATTGCACAAAAACATGTCCCTGCTTGATACAGACTGTAACCACTGATGAACATATTCAGTTTCGAATTTTGATGAGAGAGAAAAAAACTTAGAACTAGGGCTGCAACGATTAGTCGACATTGTCGACAATAAAAAATTGTCGACAAATATCTATGTTGTCGAGTAGCCGTTTGATCTCACGTGACCTAATGTAAGGGCGTTCAATATCGCGATTTGACCAGCTAACTAACTAGTGGTAACGTAAATCTCTTTATTAGATCATGCAATACTATTAATAATAGTAATAATATCGTCAATAATAATATAATTACAGTAATGTGATGATTCATTTTGCATAGAATAAAGCTTGATTGAGCTTAGGAGTCAGGGCTGTTTTTATTATTGTAAAACTGTTAGGTATTATAGTCTTATTACTTGCCTGTATTTTGTTCCATAATCAAGAAGACTTACAAAAGGAGATATTAGGAAGAATATCATGGCAGTTACTTTTTCTTTTTCATTCTGTAAATTAAAAGGTGAATGAGAACATCTCTGTCAGCTCAATTCTCAATTCTCATGTAAAAGCAAAAAACTATTGTAATTTTATATCTATAATAATGGTTTGCAGATTAATATTTTACCCTTTTGTGTCCTGAAGTAATGACCCTTTTTCTGTTTCAGTCCTATGAAAAGCAGTGGGCTTATTAAACAATGCTTAGAGAACATTTGTGTGTGATTTGAGTTAAACTTAAAGAGAATGACCTGTTTAGTTGGCTCTAATTAAAACCACTATTTCAAAAGCTGAACTGATTTTCTTTTTATATTATAGTAAGAATATGTAAAACTCAATGTTTTAACTAATTGAAAAAGCTGAATAATCGTTCCAAACTTAATGATTAGCTGGCAAAATAATCGATGATTAGTCGATTAATCGTTCTAATAATCGTTATATTAATCGATTATCAAAATAATCATTTGTTGCAGCCCTACTTAGAACCTGTAACTTATGACAACCTTTGCAAAATATCTACCACTTGACCATTAAAGAACTCAAACAAAACTTGCGGATCGATGCATTTAATGCATTTACGGGTTGAGAAGAGAGGCTCATTCTCTTTTCCTTTTCCTAGTCTCTTCCGATGTTTTCTTTGCTTTTTCCATCGTCGAGTTTCACGTCTGAAATGCGGGCAAGAGTCTTCGTGCTTCATGTTGTGGTTAATGTGTTTGACGTTGTTGCCGTAAAGCATTTTTTTTTTTTTGTCGGATTTGTTTTGAGATTTGTCAGGGGCGCTCCGCCCAAGCTTTACTACTAGGATGATTCGCCCTACTATGAGTTTGTTAACCACCTTTCGACTTTGAAGCTGTTATATTAAGGTACAATTCTGGCATAGTGTGCCTTTAAAAGTGCTGCTTCAGATTTTCAGGGACAAAACAAAGCATCATTGCACCCAACAAAAAAAGTGATCCCATAGTAAATGGCAAAGTTGAAACACACTAGCCAAGATGTATTATATTATCCACAGGATGCTGAGGGGAAGAAAATAAGAGAACGACACAGAGAGACAGAGAGACATCTAATCTAGTTAAGCAGTTCTTGACAATCAGTCTAAAAATAGCTTTTGGCAGCCGTGGATGAGCTGGAGAAAGATAGAAAGAGAGAGTGAGACAAAGCAAACAGAAAGACAGGCCTATGGGAATGGGGTTGTTACCACAGCCTCCGTCGTACTCCAAAAGCTTTAGAAATTAAGCATGCAGGATCACTGTCAGCCAATCAGAAGCAGGTACCTCCTGCGGAACAGCGTGGCAGCGAAAGTGACCTATAACATCCTATGACATGAAATGCATCTAAATATAAATTAAATAATGGAGGTGGCTGCTGTGGTTTATGGTCATAGTGGCACCAGCTCAACTCCTGCAATAAATGTGGCATATTCAAACGATTTTTACATTTTTTACATCTTTTACATTTACCTGCCTTTAATGCACATTGCCAGTCGTGAAGCCACCAGGGCAATATATACAGTATTTTTTTTTTAATTCATGTGCCTTTGTAATCTTTAATCAAAATAACTTCCCCCTCCCTTGTACTGTACATCAACATCTCTTCTCTACTCTGATGATGTATTTACTGACTCACATGAGATCACAGCAATAACAAACAACAAACCAGTCAATTTCCCCATCGACAAAATCAAATTCTTGTTTGAGAAGTTTTTCATGTTTGTTTCGAGATACAACACAATAGGGAAGAAAATACAATCACAACTTCAGTTACAACAGTTTTTGGTAAACTGTAATAATATTTCACAATATCACCATTTTGATTTTATTGTATTTTTGTATCAAATAATTACAGCAATGATGAGCAAAAAATCCTTTTTTTAAATCATAAAACAAATATTACTGACTAAAATTATTAATGGTAGTGTAAACCATCTACAACCATAAGAACACAAAAATGTAAAAGTTTAGTAAGCACCAACTACAATGTTCCCATGTTTAACTACCACGGCAGACAGACTGACTGTTTGATGTGCAAAGAGGAAGTAGAAATAAAAATATAAAACCTCTAATCCTGTGCACTAGGATTAAAAAGTTAATCTCCACAATGCTTCTCTTAAAGGTCCTCACAACCTGAGAAAGGCTGTCCAGCAAACCACAAACATACAGGAGTACAGGAGAAGAGACTGACCTCCATCTTGCAACTTATGTGTCTGGCTTCTTAAGAAAGCTTCCTGAATAATCTGCGTGATGTGAGCATTTTTGGTAGATCTACAAGCACCTGTAAAGTCTCGCAATACAAAGTCAGAGATAATATACTGTATGAGATGTAAAGAACAACTCAAGTGAAGCAAAACAGAGTAAAATACCTCAGGGGTTAAGGCTGAAACGGTTAGTCAAAATTTTCAACAACGTTGACATAAAAAAATTGGCGACAAATATTTTTGATGTTGAATAGACTTGATCTCAATTTGAGTTGACTTGATTTTAAGGGCAATAACATGCAATAACATGGTTTGACCAGTGGGACACTAAAGTGCAAAACTGTTATGCGCCCTCCTGGATGCAACCCAATAGAAGAAAACACAGAGCTTCGGAGTGCAAACAAAACCAAGCCAGTAGAGTGTGGGAAAGTTGAACATAACTACAAAAAAAAAAAAGGTGCCATATCCAGGGCTGCAGATTCTCACGCATTTAGACTCACAGTAGGGTTGTCAAAAGCACTTGTACTTCGGTAAAAAGTCAGTCCTAGATAGGGTTGGGTATCGAGAATCGAGTATCGATTGGAACCGAGACTAACTTTTCGTTTTTCCCGGAATCGCTCAAAAGTTAAAATTTCGATTCCTAGTTTCGATATTCACAGTCCGCCGAGCGGAAGAAGAAACCGCTGAACAACACCAACGAAGAAGCGTCTACCGGAAGTGTTGGCATAACCACGCGAGTCGAACATGAGTAGCTTACGTCGGCGATCCAAAGTGTGGCTTCACTTTTCTAAAAATAACGAAATCTTGGCAAAATGCAAAATTTGTGACAAAAGGAGTATTTTTACAGAAGGAGTATTTCCTTCAGAAAGACCGTTGGTAAGCAAGGTTAGCTAAACTTTTTTGACCCTGCCTCTTAAAAGATTCGGAATCGAGAATCATTAGGAACCGGAATCGAAACAAGGAATCGCAATCAGAATCAGAATCGTTCAAATTCAAACGATACCCAACCCTAGTCCTAGATGCATCGCGATGCAGACGTGGACGATTCTGAATCGATTCACAAAATGTAAAAAATTGATTTTCAAAAAAAAAAATTTTAAATTACATAAAGATTTATAATAACGGAATATTTATGAAACGCGAAAGACGGAACTCTCTGAAGCGCGGAAGTGCAGTGCCTGGACCGTCTGTCGCGTGCACATAACAGAAACGCGATGGCTGAGCGCATCCAAACACCCTCGTTAAAAGCTGATGTGTGGAAATATTTTGGCTTCTATGAAGTTGAAGGAGGAAAGGAGCTGGACAAGAGCCACACTATTTTTAAGCTTTGTAGAATAAAACTAAAATATTTCGGAAACAAACAATTATGGGAAGCCATATGACACGTTTGAGGTGAGGAAAAATACTCGGCTGTAATAATTTTTTTTTTTCTCTTTCAGACATCTTGTTTCATTTTACATCTGTTGTAACACCCTTTATGTCTACAGACTGCTTGGGATTTACTATGGATTCACTGCATTTACAGCCAGCAAAGCAATGTTGTAAAATTCGAATAGTATTTTTATATTTCGAAAAATGACAGATCGCATATTCGACCATTCGTGCATACCACTAATTTAAGTTAGTAAGAATCCACCCAAAACTGTGGCGCTTTTGTTCAGCACAAGTTCTGCATGCTCTCAAATCTTTTTCATTATAAACAAGAGATTATAAACACAAATGTCAATAAGAGATTCATTTAAAAACCGTAGACAACTTCATTGATCATAATGGGAATTTTTGTAACAGTGGAGCTCTGTGTACCTGTAAATGTTTTAATGGATATTTATATTTTTACTTTTATTAAGTTAAGGGATGCGCCGATATAAACAAAGACTGATACAATATAAAACATTTTTACTTATGTGGCTAATTTTATAGAAAAAAAAATAATTTGCTGCTCAAGAAACACTTCTCATTATTATCAAGGTTGAAAACAGTTAAAATCTTAAAATCATTGTGGAAACTAAGGGTTGTGTGCATCGACTAATTTGGAATTATGCCAGTTTGAAATGGCACAGCTTACATAAAAATGTTCAATTTTATTTCTAGTTTAAAATACTCCCACACCTCGTTTGTCTTTTGAGCGATCATTTCTGGTATGATAACATGGGAAATGAGCAGCTGTGTTGAACCTCTCCACCTTTGTTCATGACCACTCCTCAAACCCCAGTTGGCCCGCTTTTGACCAAGGTATTCGACGGGCCAAAATCCCTGGCTGTTGACCCAGAGGAAGCCCAGACAAGGCCCGATCAAGCCCCGGAAGTGATAGTGGAAATGCGACTGGCACGTACTAGCACGCCCAACAGTGGAAACACGGCTTATGACTAACTCAGTCCTAACCGCTTAGCATAGACATAGACCGTTCGACTAACTGTTAAACAAGCAAGACTCTCTGATAAAACATTCTCTTTCCCAGCATTCAACCATTCAGCATCGAGCATGTGAACATGCTTTATTGCTGCGGGTTTAACAGGCACCCTCATAGCAAGGTCATCTGAACTCAACCAAACATCTATGAGCTGACAGCACAGAGAATAGTCAGAACAGCATGAAAACTCTTCAAGTGCTTTCCTGTATACTTACCAAAGTATAAGACTTCCTCAAGAGCAGTTCACCCACCCCTAGAGTCAACAATCTACTAGTTAAGCATAATGTTAAAGATGTATGCATTAACTACATCATCTTCTCTCTCACTCTGTCTCTCTCTCTCTATTTTATTTTAAGTTTGCAGTGGCAAATAGCTGGCAGGTCAGGGACGATAACCAGGCCACAGATTCTGGCCTAGCCACAGGAGTTTTTAAATCAGCGCTGCACTGACCCAATGAGCTCTCACAGAGTTATCTGCCTAACACACACACACACACAAAACCACAAGGCAGGAATGTGCTGATAAGAAGTCAAGGCCCTTCACACTCTCTTTTTCTCATTCTCTCTCTGACTGAACTGTGATGATGTTTGTCTAAAAAAAACTGAATTCAAATCCCCAATTTGTTAATAATCAAAAGATGATAATTGGAGTTAGATACTTAAATGAATGAAGCCATCATTTTAACCAACAATCCTGAAAATGAATGCTGAATATCAGAAGCAGACACAGAAATTGCCAAGTATGTTTCCAAGGAATTTGTTTTGGTGACAGAAGCTTCCAGTCGAGACAACAAAAGTACACAGACAGTCACACTATATATAACAACTACTGTATATACACACACTCATATATACACATAATAAACAAATTTGTACAGGTGTATTATATACAAATACAATAAAATTAACAGGAAATGGAATGAGAAGAGGTAGGCCACAGTTTTTATTGCATGCACAGTGGGGAGAACATTTAACAGTTCATGAGGTAGAAACTTCTAGTAGAAACTAGAAACATTGCTTATGTCTGGCTGTTCTAGTGCTTATTTCTCTGTAGCACCGGCCAGACAGCAAAAGTTCAAAGAGAAGGTGGCTTGGATGTGAGGGTCCCAGAGTGATTTCCTGAGCCCTTTTTCTCTCTCTAGAACCACCAATAATCCTCTCAGCACTGCAGTCCGAAGACTCCGAACTGTCCTTTTTAGTTTTCTGATATCTTATATAGCTGATATATTTTGTAGCTGAGCCCAATCAGACAGCAACTGAAGTGCAGAAGGCAGAATGTTAGCTGAGTAGAACTGCATCATCAGCTCCTGTGTCAATGTGATTTTCCCACTTGAAAATCATCCTGAGAGATGGTAGAGCCCAGGAACCTGAATGACTTCACCGCTGCTCACGATAGTGAGTGGGGTGTTTCTCCTGAAGTCTCAGTTTTGAGCTTGTTCAGCTCCAGGTTGACTGCACCAGACAGCCAGCTGTTCAACCTCCTGCCTGTATGCAGCCAGCATCGTGTATGAGACCCTTAGGCATAATTTCCGTAATCTAGCTATGAAATGCGTTTTTTTTTTAATCAAGCTGATCGCTCGTTGCCACTGCTATCAGTGGCGCATATACAGCGTTCTCTTGTGGCTCACGCACACAATCTGCATATGGATGCACGCTTCAATCCATCACTTAATCGCTTGCGGAGACTCTCTATAGGTTCTCTATAGGTAAAATCACAAAAGAAACTGCACACAACCATGTCCCTGCTTGATATACAACCACTGATGGACATATTCACGTTTTGATGAGGAAAAAAAAAAACCTATACAAGTGCGGATTAGAACCCGTAACCTCTGACACGCTTGGCAAAAGTTCATCACTAGACCATTAAATTACAAACGCAACCTTTGTGGATCTATGCATTTACTCACGTGAAAATTCACGGCAATAACAATATATTTTAGAAGATCTCATTAAACGACGAATTAAAACGAATGTGCAATTGAAATTGATTTCTGGACATCGTAATGTTATTTTTTTCCGAAAATATTTATTGTCAACAACAAGTCATCCTCATTTATATAGCGCTTTTAACAATGTAGATGGTTTCAAAGCAACTTCACAGAGATAAACTTAAGGTAACACAGATTGGTTTGGTTTTATAGTGGTTCTTGAATAATGTTAATTTCCAGCTTAAGTTAGATTTGATTGATTCACTTCTGGCAAAATTATCATTTGTTATTAAATTAGGGGCCGCCAAGATGACACCGTTCTCTTCTCTCTAAACAGACTCCAAATGCGAACCCGAATATTGTACATATATCTAATGTATTTATTTATTAGTAAGGTGATGTAAGACATACATTTCCCCATTCTCAATTGCTGTTATCAATTAGAAAGCTGGAAATCCACTGACAGATAGAGCTAGGGAAAAAGAGCTGGGTTAGTTTGGTCTGGAGGATTACCGGAATGATGGATTTGAATGGCGAAATGAGGTCCACACACAGCTGGTCAGCAAAGGTTTTTAGACAGGCTGGTGAAATACCGTCTGGGTCTGGTGCTTTCCTTGTCTTTTGTTTCCTAAAGAACGAACACACATCCTCTTCTCCGATCCGAAGTCCAGGACAGGAGAGGGGCTTTGCTGGAGATGTTGATGGCTGTGCAGAGAGTGCGTCAGAGTGCGTGTTTTGGGTGTGAGGCCAGGTTTTTTTTAAACCTTCAATAAAACTCATTTAGGTCCTCATCAGCCAGTTGTTGATTCGACACAGTCCTATGTGTCATGAAATTGGTGATATACGTCAGGCCCTTCCACACTCATGCAGGGTCGTTGGCTGAAAACTGTTTTTTCAGCTGTCCAGAGTAGTTTCTCAAAGTTTCTCTCCTCTGTCAATGTGTTTTTGACCTGATTATACAAGACTGTCCTCACTTCTTTTTTTTTATTATTTAGCTGTCTTGAGTTTCGCTGTGAAGTGTGAACCATGGTTTGTTATTATATGTTAAACTATTCTGCAGTCCTGTTAGGAATGCACATATTCTCACAGAAACTGATGTTACAGAATCTGTGAGCTCATCCAGGCCCTATTTACATAGCTAGTATTAAGAGGAGGTGGTCTTATTTATTAGATGTTGTGTTGCAACATCCTTGTTCTCAGCTATGTGCTGATGACCGAAACAAGCTCGTTCCCACATCTGAATTCCATAGCCAGAATCTGTGATACAAAACACACACACACAAAACCACAATGATGTGTAACTGTACAACTACAGCCTCATTCAGCAGGGGGGTGCCTTTGTCAGGGTGAGTGCAAGAGAGAGAGTGAAAGAAAAAGAAACAAAGGGAGGACAGGGGCAAAATGATGAGTGCGAGCGGAAAGAGGGGGATAAATAGGACACCTTGGTGCTGCTTATATCCCAGACCCACAGAAACCACAGTCTCCCCAGACAGGCCTCCAAGCCGAGGGTCACGTGACCAGTTCGAGCTCACTCAAAGGAATTCCCAAGCTCTTACAGGCGGCATTCTGCACCACAATGCCTGTTCTGTGGCCAAAGATAGACAGCCAGAGAGTTAATGAGGTGCAGCTAACACTAGATTAATTCCCTTCACCACTACTACAGCATAATTAATATACAGGATTAATTAGGGCCTCCCCTGAATATAAAGTCTACAAGTATGAGTCCATATAATTATATACTTATAATAAGCATTACTTTACTGTGAAATGCTAACCCTTTCCTGCTTAGAACAGCAGGTTGGGATCCTGGACTACTGTTCAAAGTTTCAAACATTTTGGGTAATTCAAAGAAATTAACATTTTTATTCTGCGGGGATGTATTGAATTAAAAAACAAAAATAAAAAGACATTTATAAAGAATTCTATTTCAAATAAATGCTGTTCAAATAAAATGTTATATTCATCAAACAATCCTAAATAATGTTTACATGGCATTGTATATTACTAAAACTTTTCTGTAATTAAAAAGGCAACACAATAATGGGTTAACTTTACTTTTTTAATTACCACTGAGATTAAAAATAGCATGCAAAAAAATGGAGGGTTGCCCCCCTAGGAACTAATGATCTTGAACCAAGAAGAACTGCAAACATCTGAAGCCAGGGGTGGGATAATTTCCTTAACACAAAAAGTTTGTGAAGTTTGTCTCAACTCTCAACACAAACTCAGTCTGTCTAGACTGAGGGCAAAACAAAACCAGATTGCCTAAAACTCATAACTAAATCTGCAATGGAATGCCCGATGCGGCATATGTAATTATTTCCCTTTCTGTCTGAAATAAATAATTTATTTATAATTATCAATTATTTATATCATTATGTGTTTATGAATTTCACATTCATTTTATTCATTATTAGAACTTTGACTGTTAAATGAAACCTAGTTCAGTGTGGCCTAAATTTGCTGAAATAATTACTTTGGATAATCTCAAAACTATAGGTAAATTCCCCTTAAACAGTATTTACACCTAGTTTTTAAGTACTTAATTTTGGGAAGATCATGTAAGTTACCTGATGATTCAGCTCACAAATCACTGGAAACTTGGTGTGATTATTAGACACAATGTAACATCAATGAAGAAGAGAGAAAGATAATAAAGAAACTAAGGCAATAACTGTTTTCAGTGTTTGAAATTTGCAGAAAAAAAGTAGAACTTCATATTCAAGTCAAAATACAGGAAAAATACTGTTTATACTGACACAAAACCCTCCAACAAATCTACAATTAACAAAATTTCAATTAAAATAGCTCAAGAGAGAAGTCCAAAGTCAAATTAAGTCTGCTCAGTCACAACAGTATCTGCAATACTCTAGAACCGCTGCTTGAAGCTTATGGGGCACAGCAAAAGTGAAGGAAATTGCTCAAGCGTTATCTTCAAAACAGCCTTCTAGAGTTTCCCAGCTCCATAACAACAGACTAGACCTCAGCTAACCAGCTTTGTGCCATGTGGACACAGCAAAGCTGAGATCAGTGGACCTGGATCTGGGTCTGAGATGTCGGGGACCGCAAACAGACTCAGAAAAAATGCCCAGTAAAAAACTAACAGAGCTTTACAACTAAGTTTTTTCGTGTGGCCGTGAGCTCATCAGGTACATTATCTTCAAAAGAGTGATGGCTTCCTTTCAGGGCTATGCATTCACATAAAAACCATAGCACCACTAAGCCACTGACTCACACACACAAACCAAACCTCTAAAAGAAGACCATCATTATACCAAAACTCTCACACACTCCATTCCCACAAACACACCAAATCTAGCAGCGATCACTATCATTATGCACACACAATACAATAATAACAGACTATTATCAAATAAATACAGCCATCTCAGTCTCAGAGGAAAATAAATGCTGTGAGGTCTATAATCTCTTCAAGCTCAGTCTGCATTTAGCCATCACTTAAACAACAATTATACAGGGGCGAATACCGTTGAAAATAATCCACTTTATCAATGCGACTTACTCTATGGATATGTTCAGAAGACACAGACATGGGCAGCAACTGTTTGAAATATTCAGCCATTTCAAGCTGAGGTAACATGAAGGAATTTGCCGTGCTGAGTGAGCGTCTGGGTCACTGTAGCCCACAATCTCCTGTAGTGCTCTGCATTATCATGGTTGAGAGAAGAAGGCTCACTAAGACCCGACATGTGATTCAGATTAAAACTGATTTTTTTGTGTGCCATTCTCTCAGCCAGATTGGTGTTATCAAGCAGCACTGAATGATAGACGTGATGGAAAATCTTTGGGAAAAACAGAAAATGGATTAAAGGGTAAAACAGTTATTTATATCATATCACGACATGACATGATATATCAAATTTTACTTGATCTTAGAGATAACAGGGCTGTCACGATTCCTCGATTAAATTTGAATACTCACTCAGTTATAAAAAAATCCTCGATTAGAATTTACCTATATCGAGTAACCGGCAAAATACCGGAAGTGGCGCATTCAACGCCATACTATAGTGCTATTGTGAAATCACAAAGGTGCCCCGATGCGCTTTATTTACATGAGTAAATATGTACAAAAACAAAATTTTTCAAAAATAAATTTCTCAAAACCTTCTCCCCAATGGAAAAGACAATTTATTGAAACAAAGCAGCAAATATATCCTGTTCCATTCAGATAATAATCTCAAATGCCAGCCCACATTTACACACAAACAATGAAAAAGTGTTCAGAAACCAGTCTAATCACGATAATGCAATAATGCAACTAACGCAATGGAAGTAGAATAGCCTATATTACTCAAACGCCAGAAGAATTATAATTGAAAGTAAAATATAGTACCTACAGCTCTGCAAATCCTTATGAAGGATCCAACTATAAGAAATGAGCAGCTGGAGTTTATTTTTAAAAAGCCATTTTAAAAATAATTTTAGTCAAACCCATTTTTGCAGCACATTTAAAATAGTTATCAAAAAGTTAAATTACTGTCATGATCACAACAATTTTACTAACATAAGTGGACCTCAAGAGACAAAACTTAAGACATACGACATGACCCCATTAAAAACCTCTAATGACAACAATTTTATATATAATAAAAAACAGATAGGCAGGCTCCACTAACAGTTTTCATTGCAGAGTAATTAAGAGATAAACTAATGAATGAACTCACACACACCACACAGACACTGCTGTGCCATCATATACTTATACATCAAATATTTTTCCAGTCATTGCATGTTCATTCATTTCATGTCCTCAAGTGATGAAGTATGAAGAAGTCTTAACACACACACACACACACACACACACAATTGTCTTTGGGGATATTACATGAATTTCTCGTTTTATAAATAAATGCTATAACCTAGCCTTAACCCACATCCGAACTCAAACAGAAAACTTTCTGCACTTTTATCACTTAAAAAACCCCACTTTATTTACAATTTTTACAAATGAGAATGTCCTTGGACATATGTGCATTCCTTGGACATAAAAGGAGGTTTTATCAGATTTAGCTCACTTCTGGGTGCAAATTTCTCCCTAAAATGTAGTTAAATAGGTGTACACGATACACACTCACACACTAGGGCTGGGTGATATGTAAAAAAATAACTTATCGATAATCGCCTTAAAAATTATGATGATATCCGACAACACTGCCGACATACACCATAAACACACGTTCCGTTTGGTGGCACACTCTAGGCTAAAGATAGCTGAAGATCAGTTAATTTAATTATTGATACATTAAAGGTTTGTTTTACTTTTCTAGTTTGTGCTTTAACAGAAAACATCAGATTTGCTGTTATGTCATTGCTAATAATTTCCACACTCTTGTTATGGAATTTGTGTTTGTGATTTTCGTTTTGTTAGGACAAACAAATGTGTGTTTGAAATTAATTTCATAGCTGATCATGTTGCTTTAAATTCTTTTACACTGCCCCGCTGTGTACTGGACTACTCTTAAAATGCTGCAAACTTACTGGCTATACAGAAACCGGAGAGATGACATGCAGATGATCACACATACACATTTGCTTTCTCCCGTCACATGCAGTGAAGATCTAACCCGTGTACAGGCTGCCTCGGACAGATCCAGAACACTGAAAGCCCAGTGGGGAGGACTGAGGGGGGTGGGCTAATAACACTGGGTGACAGTAGGGTACAGGATAATTAAGTCCTCATTAGCTAAGCATTAAACTAAGAAGATATGTGGAAATGACAACAAATTGGGCTTTCCAATATATTTATTTTAAACATAACTTTTAAACATAGATATATCACTCTCAAACATCGTAAACAACAATCCATCATATGGTGACAGTAGAATAAGAGATAATGGGCAGCTAACATGCACTATTATAACACTATTGCACTAAGATAGAGTGCAATAGTGTTGTGGATGTGCACCAGGAGCCCAGTGCTGTTCCTCACCATGGGAACCGCTCAAGCTTTCCAACAACACAGGCACTTGAGTCTGATTGGCTCGGAGCGGCACACAGGACTCTGCAAACGGTACATTACACTGCCAGATTTTGACGTTTACAGTTTTATCTTCAGATTTCTGCAAGATGCAAAAAACTAGAGTTACAGACAAAGAAACAAACATTCCCTCTCCAGCAGAGAAAATTGTAACTGCATACCTCCTCTTTTCTAGAGTGTATGGTACAGCAGTAAAGTGGATATATATATGTTTGTCCTCTGATGATTAAAAAAAACCACTCTGCAAGATCTCAAAGAGGGCCAGAGGCTCCAACAGTAATTAACATAACCTCTCCAGAATAGAAACGGAGGACAAGAGCTTTCTCTTGCTTGCTCTTTCTGCTTTGACTATGAATTCAAGCTTGAGGGGTCTATTTATAGCATTAGGCCTAATACAAATCATTTTCTCTTGTATTTTCTGTATGGGACAGACAAACAGACAGGTGATCAAAGCTGTATGCTATGTAGTGTTACATATTAAATGCCTTAATTTTCATGCAAATGGCACAGTAGATAAGATGATTCGAGATCTAATTCATTTTTTCCCTGAAGTATAGACAGCTTACTTACTCAAGAACAAATATGGCGCCAATCAAAAAGGTCAGATACTGTCAGAAAGGGTGTGAGAGTGAGACAGAGACAGTCCAGTCAAAAATGGATTACGGCTTTGAAACCGAGAGTATTTTGACTTATTCTTCCAAACTGTCTCTCAGGAAAACACTATAACTCAAATGACGCCTTCTTTTCACCTGTAGACCTACTTGCATTATTATGCTGTTATATTATGATTATATACTTATTCAGTGGCATAAAATGATCTTAAAGAGGAACTTGCCAACTCTAGTCATTTCTTCGCTGATTTTCACTTTTGCTGCCGCATGTTTTCTCATCGAGCTCCCCCTACACCTGTGGGCGTATTTCACAACACTGTCTTAAAAAAAAAAAAACTCACTTGCGGCCTCTATGCTTACGGCACCCTCCTCCCTCTTTCTACCACTGCTCATGTGCATTTGTTATCGGAGCTGGCCAACTTTATCGTGTGGAGCTGTGTCTACCAAGTGGGTAATACATCGTACACAGGATCATAGAATTATGTCGAACTGTCATAAAGCAATTTGTGTTTCTCGTTCATTCTCGCTTCTCATGAGACTTCCTATTTCCAACTTACCAGGACGTTAGTCCCCATGATGCAACCATGGTTTTCCACCTGGTAACGCTGGGGGAGCGGGGAAAGTCAACATTCTCTCCAGAACAGGTTATTAAACCATACAAATGATTTCTAAACGGTTTTAAGTTGAAATAGTTGCCAAGTGCCCCTTCAAAACGACAATATCGTTTATCACAATTATTTCTGTGACAATATAATGCACTAAAACTAGTTATGAAAGGCCTAGTTAAAACC
The DNA here is from genome assembly GCF_988280905.1 of Pimephales promelas. Taxonomy (NCBI): domain Eukaryota; kingdom Metazoa; phylum Chordata; class Actinopteri; order Cypriniformes; family Leuciscidae; genus Pimephales; species Pimephales promelas. The sequence continues at coordinate 35,730,154 of NC_142769.1, forward strand.
ACTGCATACTAAAAAAAATTCCTATTAAAAGTAGGGTTGGGTATCGTTTGAATTTGAACGATTCTGATTCCGATTCCGATTCCTTGTTTCGATTCCGGTTCCTAACGATTCTCGATTCCGATTCTTTTAAGAAGCAGGGTCAAAAAAGTTTAGCTAACCTTGCTAACCAACGGTCTTTCTGAAGGAAATACTCCTTCTGTCACAAATACTCCTTTTGTCACAAATTTTGCATTTTGCCGAGATTTCGTTATTTTTTAGAAAAGTGAAGCCACACTTTGGACCGCCGACGTAAGCATGTTCGACTCGCGCGGTTATGCCAACACTTCCGGTAGACGCTTCTTCGTTTCTTCTTCCGCTCGGCGAACTGTGAATATCGAAACTAGGAATTGAAATTTTAACTTTTGAACGATTCCGGGAAAAACGAAAAGTTAGTCCCGGTTCCAATCGATACTCGATTCTCGATACCCAACCCTAATTAAAAGTAAAAATCATAAAGAAGCCCTAAAGAGGAATGGTGATCAGTAGCCATGCAATACATATGGTGTCATTGAACTTGAAGACAAAAAGGACTTTCTTAAAGCTTGACCACAGGTCACTATTGTCACATCTGGTCTCTGCTGGAACCATTCAATGATAAATAACTCTTGTTAACATGTCTCCAAAATACCTAATGAAAACATAATCATCCACATGAAGTCTCTGCTGTATTTACAAAGAAAGAAAGAAAGAAAGAAAGAAAGAAAGAAAGAAAGAAAGAAAGAAAGAAAGAAAGAAAGAAAGAAAGAAAGAAAGAAAGAAAGAAAGAAAGAAAGAAAGAAAGAAAGAAAGAAAGAAAGAAAGAAAGAAAGAAAGAAAGAAAGAAAGAAAGAAAGAAAGAAAGAAAGAAAGAAAGAAAGAAAGAAAGAACATAAACAACAGAACCAGAGACAAGACAATGTCTTACAGAGGAAACAAGGTCCCCGGGGAGATTGAACAAAACTTTAGGGCACAAACAAGAAAAAGGTCATCCAGACAGATCCACACCTCAAATAGACAAGATAAATAGTTCCTCCTGGAAAAAACATAGCCATGTCTTCAAGCACAACTTTTGTAGTAGGCTTGTTTAGGGATAAACAGTAATACTAACTAGAGGAACTAGTGATTAAAAATACCAATAACTTAAACTAAGGACTTTCTACCATGAATAATTACTAGTATTGAAGTACAATACATAAACTTAAAAAGGCCAATATTTAAACCAATAACCATTTAAAATTTTGAGATCATTTTTTGAAAGAATTTAAGGGTGCAGTAAATTGACCAAAAGTGGCAGTAGACATTCACAAATATTACAAAATATTTCCATTTTCATATGAATGTTTTTTTTTTAACTCTATAATCCTGAATTTTGGTTTCCACTTGATCATTTTAAATGTTTCTTAAACAGAAAATAAGCATTAAATGATTTCTGAAGGATCATGTGACACCGAAGACAATTTACTTTGCAGCACAAGAATAAAAAAAATTTCAAAATCGAAAACAGGTATTTTAAATTGTAATAATATTATATATGTATGTATAAGTAATATGTATAAGATTACTGTTTTTACTGTATTTTTGATCTAATAAATCATATTAGGCTATATATGAAATGCTCTTGGTGCGAAATGTTTCCTGGATATAATGTCAATAATACACACCATTGCATTACATCATCACATAACCATTTCACCTCATTAAGAGAAACTCACCAAACCTGAATAACTGAATGTCCTGTAGGCCTACATTCCCTGTTTTCATATGCTTCTCGCCCAGTACAGTGGAACAGGAAGCCAACTCAAGAGCAGACAAAACACATAACATAATGTAGACTAGAGCACGATGAGCCACGTTAAACACGCACCCCACGAAAAAACACATTTTCCGCGGGCTGTCTCTCTTAGACAGAACCAAAAAAAAACATGTGCAAACTCCTGCCCACAATTTTCAGACAACAAACTATATACGTTTTGGATTCCCATGTGTGCGCATTATTGACAGTTGGTCTACAACAGTATGGGGTGAGAATTGTTGCATTATTCCAAATAAATAGATGAAGATCCACAAATAAATGTAAAGAGTTTCCCAAAAAAATATAAAACTCACAAATAAATAAAACGAGATTTGCAAAAAATATATATTTACAAATGTTTTTTTATGCCTCAAACACATCTCTGCCTAGTATTTATTTGTGAATCGGTTCATGTGCATTTGTAAATCTTCTCACGCATTTGTGGATTTTGAAACGCTTCTAGCGTAGAGGTGCAGACAAAGCCACAAATAAGTGGACTCCACCCACCGTTTCCTCAAGCCAATCAGATAACGGCCATATTGAGCTGACCAATCTTAGCATGTTCTCGCTACAACCAATCCTTTGTTGTAGCGATGGAATTGGTTGTATCAATTAATCATCTGCATTGTAGCATACTACATGCTGTTACATCTTCAATGATGGTCATTTGGGCTGATATTTGGTATTCTACATAATATGTATGTCCTATAGCTAGCTATTTGTCACCACGATTGTACTTTAAAAGACAAATCATCAGTTTTGTAATTTCTTACATTGTGTCTGTCTACCCCGTTTGAGTCTGTCTAATGTTACACTGGACAAAGCAAAGGTGCAAATGAAGTGTCCTCCGTGTAGCCGCTACTTCAGAAGAAGAACGGGCATCCGTTTACTATCAATGAATCATCGTGTCGCGCTGCGCCACGTCCAGTGTATAGCCTACATTATCACGAATTATGAATTGTGCATGTAGCCAGCTCTAGTCAAGAAGGAAGATTAGCCAAGAAGATAATGGGCCATTTGCTTCTGACGCACCGCTTGATTCCGGTGTACAGGGTGTTATGCTCAGGATGGTGATCACAATTTGTGTGTAATCCTGAGTTTATCCTAATGGAAATGTAAAAAATTTAACTCCAATAACCTTTTGGAAACAGGGTTTTTTAACCACACAAACAGTTAAATTTGAATGAAGCACCCATTTGTTTACAGCTCCATTTCAGGGGTGTAAATTAGAGCCCGACCGATAAAGGAATTTGAAGGCCGATACCGATACAAATATTTGTAGGTTTTAAAATCCGATATTCCGATATATCGGCCGATATTTTTATTTCAGAAACGCACAACAAAACATTAACAGATTTCCCTAACATTAGTTATTTGTAGTTATTTATGAGTTTTAACTAAAATAATATGATAATGCATTTTAAAAAAAAACTTGTTTCTTTTATTGTCCCAGCAGAACAGACGGATGATAGTGGCATTAGCTAGTTTTGTGGTTAGCTAGTCTATGATGAGCCAGAATTTAGCAATGGATAATGTCATACTGCAAATTGTAAAATATACATTTTCAATATAACATGCCAAGGAGAGATGATTTGTCTCATTGCTATAACTGTCACGCACTATTAAAGAAATACTTCAGTCACATTGTCAAAGTTAAAAGGACAGTCAGTCAACTACACTGTAACAACGTAACGTAACTATTTCGAGCTAATTCCGCTTCACTCTTGGCTTGTTTAACAGCAGCAAAACACTCATGACATGGTTGAAGCGTGTTTCGTCCGTTTTTATTTTATTTTTCAAATATTCATTTATCGGCCATCATAACTGCAGATACCAATAATTTGGAAAATGCCTAATATCGGCCGATAATATCGGTCTGCCGATATATCGGTCTGGCTCTAGTGTAAATATCTTCAAAATTAATCAGATTCAGTTCCTGTCCCGTGTGTAAAGCCTAACGTAGTTGCTTGTAGCGAGAACATGCTACGATTGGTCAGCTCAGGCTCTGGGTCAGCTCAGGCTCTGGGTCAGCTCAATGTGGCCGATATTTGATTGTCTTGACTCTTGAGGAAACGGTGGGTGGAGTCCACTAATTTGTGGATTTGTCTGCACCTCTAGGCTAGAAATGTTTCAAAATCCACAAGTGCGTAAGGGAACAGATGCACAGGAACCGATTCACAAATGTACGAGGAGATTTACAGATGCACAGGAACCGATTCACAAATGCGTGGGGGGATTTACAAATGCACAGGAACCGATTCACAAATGCACGAAGAGATTTACAAATGCACAGGAACCGATTCACAAACGCACGAGGAGATTTACAAATGCACAGGAACCGATTCACAAATGCACGAGATTTACAAATGCACAGGAACCGATTCACAAACGCACAGAAAGCGGCTCACAAATAAATGCCAGGCAGAATTGTGTTTGTGGCATAAAAACATTTGTAAATCTCATTTTATTTATTTGTGAGTCTTATATTTTTTTGTTAAAATCTTTACATTTATTTGTTGATCTCAATATATTTATTTTAGAATTTGATATATTTTTGTTAATCTCTTTACATTTATTTGTGGATCAAACCCTATTTATTTGGAATAATGCAACAATTCTCACCCCATAGCCTACAATATTCAGTAACGCGAGAAAAGTTACTGCAATAATTTCACACCGCTAAAGTACTGGCAGAAGTGCCATTTTTAATCAACAGGTAGCATACCTAGCGAATCGCAAACTCTTCCAGTGATCAATATTCACTTAAATTGTCTTATTGACAATTATCTTAAAGTAACATTTCGTGCTACACAAATTGACATAATCAGAATGGCAGTCTTTCATCACATCTTTTCTCCATAATGGAAGTGAATGGTGACTGAGACTGTCATTTTACCTTTGGAGTTCCGCTTATGATAGAAAGTCGCATTACGTTTGAAACAACATGACGGCTAGTAAACGATGACAGAATTATCGATGAACTATCCCTTTAAGATACCAGCTTTCATATGGATTATGAAGAAAACAAGATACATTCGTGTGTGGAACTCGTCATTTTTTACGTGTTTTGCACCTTAAATGGGTCAGGTCTCGTAAACCGTCAAACTGTTTCCTACCTTATTTATGGCAGCTTTAGCAGACATGTAGATATCTTGTTGGCTCCCGGCGTAGCAAGTGACTGTTGTTCAATATCACTACACCGAAAGTTACAGCCCAAATATATTCCTCCTTCGTCCTGCCCAGCAGCCGCCACAGCGCCGGGCAAAGCGGGTTTATTTCTTCTGACCCCCAAAAGACATGTCAACACAACAGAAACCCAGCAGTCCAAAGTTCATCATCTATTATTGCGCGTGAAACTTCCGAAGCTAACTTACTTGAATACTCTGCCGATAGCCAGGCTCTTTCTTTTTCTAATAAAGTGACAAACAAAAAGGAATCAAGAAAACCTCGCTGTTCTACAGTCGACCGCACCAGAAAGAGTTTAATAATATCGATTATGCGAAATGCGAAGGTCCCACAGCAGTTTGAAACGGATGAGCTCGATCCTCGCTTCTCTCCTCTCCCAGCAACAATCATGACATGTCTGACTGGGAGGGTCCATTACAGTTCTGCGGGGGTGGTTGGGTGGAAACCGGGACAGGTTGAGCCACGATCCAAGATGTGTCATTTTTACTCTGTATGTGTATGGAGAGGTTTTATGTGTTAATTTCGCCAGTTATGTCATAAATGTGTGATTATTTTACATCAAACAATAGATGCAAAAAAAATAGAAACTAAAGGGACGCCCCCGTGCCTGATTTTTCGTTTTGACCGGGGAGCGGATGGGATGGAGAGAGGAACGCAAGTTAAAGTGGAACACAGTTGTTGATCTGTGCTTTGTTTTTTGGTGTTAGAATTTTAAGGAGAAGTAACCTGTATTTAACACAAAACATTTTTGACATAAATAAATGATAACAATTGTTTTGATTGGCAAACAGTAATTTTTAACTAAAATTCCCAAATATGGGTCAAACAATTATGAGTTTTTTAGATGATTAATAAAAAAAAGAAATAGAAATATAATATAGGAATTAAATGATTTTTAGTTACTCCGTAATGCAGTTCAAAACCAATATCCTTATTAAACATACTAATAATATCTACCAAAACTTAGACTTTCTTTTAATTTTGAAGACTTTGAAGAGATTGTGTGGTTTAACCTTTAGATCAAGTTTTTTTTCGTCGATAACAAACCACTCAGGAAACCAAAACGGGACATAATTGCTGCAATGTAGACCACTTCCTGTGGTTTCCGGGCCCCCTCCCATAGGACAGGGCCTAAGAATGCTGTTTGTATTGTTTTGAAATCAGTATTATGGGCTGTACTTTTCACTATAAAACGTCAGCTCATGTTTGCAACTGATTAAAAAAAAATCACAAATGCACAATTTATAGCCAAATCAATCATTTAGTTGTCAGAGATAATACATTAATGGTTAAGATCCCTGAAAAAAAACTTTGTAATCTGAATAAACCAAATCTTACATTGAAGACACTGTGTTCCCTATTAAATTCATGACGGCTAATGTTCACAAGGCCGGTAATATAGATGTAATTCCACAAATACTTTGATGATTGACAGACAGGTCCAGGGGAGAGGCTATAAGGATATTTTGGATTAGTCATGCTGCGAGATAAATTCTTGTCATAGACCAGACCAGAGGGTTAAACCAAAAATAACTTTTTTCTAAGAGGTCACATTCTCCCATAGCTAGGCTTCAGGAATCAGAGAGGGAAAAAAGTGAGTGATAGGAAAGAGCTATAAAACAAAGCTTTTCAATGACCAATAAAGTATGTAAGCCCACAATGAAATGAAAAAAACCTATACATTTATTATCAAAATTCTTAGTGCCGTCTCCACACCAAATTTCAACATAAATAGAGGCATTTTTTATGAATTACCATGTGCTAAATAAAATTAAATGTTACAAGGGAGGATGATGAAATATTTGCATGGGAAAAGCCATGAATGACTAGACCAGATATAACTTAAAATGAACTGAAACACAAACACATCTAATTACCAGGAATCCTGACTATCACTGAACCCAAGAAACACATAAAAAACAACACAAAGAAATAGAATGATAAATACTGCCAACGAGGACAATCGCTCAATCCTCCTCCATCGCATGTTACGATCCGCATCGAGCAGCGAGGATATCAGGATATTCAGCATGCTGTTAGCACAGGCAAATCAATCTCCGATTCCTGAAAACCTCAGAACGTCCCTTTCATGTCTTCAAAAACCCAAGTAAATGAGTTTAATGTAAGCCCAAGATGAAGAGGACTGCTATAGCTCGAACTGTAGAGTGAATGGTTCTGTGAGAATGGAGCAGAAAAAGAGAGTTAGTGACAGAAAAACACGTTTGAAGGCAGCATTGTCGTGCATGGTTACCCTAAACGGCTCTCGACACGGCGCAACCTGAGGCTTCGCATCAGCCGTAGAGCTCAGGTGTGCTCATGGAAGAGCAAGCACTTGGAAAACATTCCCTTGGCCATGGCCACACACACACAAACAGCGTGAGGCATGCCAGTAGGCTTGCCTGCCTGTAGTTAGAGTCTAATGGACAGTGAAAAGTGTAGATTACATGCTCTGCTCCACCAATGTTCCTCTCAAAGTGCATATCTTGATATCAATGTAGGTGGAATGTAATCACAAAAATAATTGTTTATAATTCTAGAGAAGAAATCATTTTAAAATGTTAAAGTGAAAACATGTTTTATAATTGGAAAAAAATACATTTAACATGACAATAAATGTTGTTTCTGTAAGTGTAAAATACTAAAAATGATAGTTTTTGGAATTAGAAATGTATGAATGCATTGCTATTTACAACATACAAAAATACAATAATATTATTATTCAAGGTAATTTTAACGTTAAATTATTATTACAATTATTAAAATACTGTAAAAAAATATTTACAGTTTAAAAAAAAGCTGTTTTCTATTGTAATCAATTTAAAAATGTAATTTAATCCTGTCATGTCAAAGCTGAATTTTTAGCAGCATATACATTTTTCAGTGTCACATGATCCTTCAGAAATCATTCTAATATGCTGATTTGCTGACAGGTACTGTAACATCTCTTTTTATTATTATCAATGTTGTGCTGCTTAACATTTTTGATACTTTTTTCAGGATTCTTTAATTTAATGAATCATTAAAACTGTATTATTTTTATTTATTTTTTATTAAATAAATGCAGCCTTGGTGAGGATATAAGAGTCTTCTACATTTTAATGTATCCAAACTTTTGAGAGGTAGTTGTAGCATATACACAATCGTTATACAAACACATACAGCCAAAATGTTTTCATATATCATATATGTTCACTTTATTTAGTCTATTCACTTCATTTAATCAGTCATGCACATTAGGGTGTTTTATTACATATTATGTTACTTAATGTTACTTAAAAACTTAATGTGATAATGTTTATTGCATTATTTTAGTGTGTGTTGCCTTGATGATGCTGGTTCATGGAATGAACATAAATGTATAAATCATCGATGTAATTGCCAAAGGCCTTAAGAAACTTTGATTTACAGCAACTGCAACACTTCACAATCTCAGCTGAAGGATTCCAGTAGAATGAAGCACCATGGAGAAGAATAAACATAAAAAGAGTTCAGAGCTGCACCTCTTCGAGCAAAAACAACCAGGAACTGCCAACAGATGGGTCTGATACAGTGTTCTCTTTTATCTGTTCTTCTCTTGGCTACACTATGTTGACATCACAATTTTCTGTGCTTTCTTTCCCTTTCCATCAACATGCTTAGGATTGTACTCCTTTTTATTTTATTATCTAAAACATGCTCTAGTTGATCAATACATAGGTGAGTAGTTTGGAGAGTAACATTATTTAATGTGCATGGGGGAGGGCAGAGAATAGAGGAGAAAATTATCCAGTTTCACTGTTTGTCTTCATCTGTGCTGAATTAAAAACCAATAGACCATATCTAGTTTCAAGAGGCTTTATTTACTTTGGAAGTTCTTGCCTTGCCCTGTTTCCACAGCAAACGAAAACCCTCTGGAGGTCAGGCGATAAACTCGGCTAAGATTCGGAGATCCTTCTGAGAGTCTAATACAAATCCAAACCACCAATTAAATTGTTACTCAACTAAGATTATTTAGAGACAATAAGCCATATAAATATACTTTATAATATAGTTTTATACTTGACATTCATCAAACAATACAATTTCAAGGCACTTTTTACCCAGAAGAGATGCCGTGTGGAATGTGACTGTCAAAGTATCACAATTAGAATTAGATCTATGCATTTATTTCCATTCAAAGTGAAACTGGTAGAAAAAGAATATAGGCTTAAAAGATTCCTTATCCTATTGCTTCCTCTAGTGGACAACATTAATATCACAGCCATCATCTTTCAGTTGAAATGGCTGCTAGTTTAGAGTTTGGTGTTAACCACCAAAGCATCATAAATTCATAAAACTAAGTTTTCTGTTTGCTCAGAATAGGGCTTTCAAAATAAAAGTTTGTGTTTACATAATATATGTGGGTGCACTGTGTATAATTATTTTGTATATATATATATATATAAATACACACACATGCATGTATATTTAAGAAAAAAAATATTATTTATATATAAAATATTTATATTTACAAATCATATAAATTATATATAAATCTATATACAGTATATACATGAACTTTTTTCTTAAATATATACAAGCATGTGTGCGTATTTATATGTAGAAAATAATTATACACAGTGCACCCACATATATTATGTAAACACAAACTTTTATTTTGGATGTGATTAATCACGATTAATCGTTTGACAGCCCTAGCTCAGAATCACTTGGTCTCCATAATATGTACAAAGTTTTGAGAGGTATGGACTTTGTACACACCAGATATAGGCATAATAGTCATGACGGGCAAAACTCATCAAATAAACCTGGCCTTTCTGCTACGATTTAATGGATCTATATTTATTTTGCTCTAGAACAGATGTATTTGAAGTTTAGAGAAAATCTAAGAATCGACCAAGGAGGAATTCAGAAGATATGAGATGTACATGACTTAAAGCAAGATTTTTTTTATTAAATCACTCACGGTGGTGGAGTTGTTAGCAAAAACATAAAGCAGAGAATAGTGTCACTTTTTAGTGTCACTCCGATTTGACATTATTAGCTGGTAAAATTTAATTGCTTGCCTGCCCTGTGGCCATTTTTTTTGTAGCCAACAACAAAAAGAAAATCAGTACAAACACAATAACGGTTAATCATAGTTCACAGAGCCCCAAGTGGCCTGTCCTTTTAAACCTGACGGTGGTCCCAAACATAGCTATTCCACACAAATATACCAACACACAGCAGCTATAAATCAAACACTGACAGGAAACAAAATTTAGCTTTAGTTCATGGTGTGAGTCGCAGGGGAATGCAGCAGAGAGGAGTCTGTTTATTCTGAGATTAAATGACCTCTGATGCATGGAGCAGTGGGACACTGAAATTTAGCTTTGCTGAAAATTACAAAAAGAAAAAAGGTTGATTAAAAGTGCATTGCAATTACATTATGTGACGCTTTCAGGAAACACCCAGTTGACTTTGCCCATAAAACTTCATACGAGTGCATGCATTTATAAAAAGGGCAATATTAAGTAGTGTAATATTTAAAAAAATAATTCTACATTATCAAATACAGCAACATGTTGTTAAAAGACTATTTAAAAAAGGAAATTCCCCCTGTGTCAAAATTAAGTAGAGAAAAGCCTTTGAAATTTTAATTTATAACAGAATGGATTATTTTAAAGTAGCTTAGATGAATAGAACAACAATGGTGGCTACTTTACGACCTTCAAACCGGCAGCTTAATTGTTTGGTTCTAAAATAAGAAAACATATTTACGTCCTCAAATACTGTGCATGGCTGTGTCAGCCCAGAGAGACTAGCTGTCCTCCATTCAACCCACTGGGTCACGGCCAAATGTGCAAGTTTAGAGCTATTAGCCATAGCCACTGCCAGAACAACCTATTGGTCTCATCAGTCACCAAAACCCTAGTTACAAAGCAGACTTAATATCAGAACATATAAGGCTGATGCTGCTCCTTTTTAATATATTCAAAGAGTTAGTCCTGAAAAAAAAGTCATTTGGAAAAACTTTTGGCATGTTTGGAATGACAATGAATCTTTTTTTACAGTGAACTATTAATTTAATATGTGCAGATTGAGATTTCAGAGATGTGACTTGTTTAGAGTCCATTGTTTTATGGACAAAGAGTGGCCAAGATAGCAAACAATGCTCCTTTAATCGCACAAAGACATTTATTCAGTGTACCACGACAATCATAAATATATAACAAACAGTCATTATACTCAAACTCAAACAAACATTGATAGAAATTGCATTAATAGAGATAAACAACAGCTTTGTTTTGTCATATTTTTGTCAAAGACATTTTTTCCACATTTACATGTGTAAATATAGGCTGGTACTTTGATGAGTAAAACAGAGCTTCTTCAGAGTGCTTCAATAATTCACATCTCACACTTGGTTAGATCAGCCTATTTATAAAAATCAAAAAGAGCTTTTTTTAATAATTCCACAAAGCTTATATAACTACCAAAAAAGGGATGAGATATCAAGTTTGACATTTTGTTCTTGGTATTATCAGACAGTAGCTGTACTGTAAATCCTGAAATAGTGCAATGATGTGAAGTAACTTACAATTAACTTTTTATGAGTGATGAGTGTTCTGTGAAAATACAAAATGCGTAAAGCACGTTTTCTTTGAATGGTGCCTATTTCTAGTGTCAGCATGTCACAACTGTGATGTGGTCCGCAGAGGGATTCTAGAGAGGAAGCCAAGAATATGTACATGTAAACATGCAAGCTCCCACATACATAATGCATGAAGCACACACATCACTAAATGAATTGTAACTGTGAAGCCAATCACATACAGTGCGTCTCTCCATCCGTTTCCTCCCTCAGCATAGGCAGGCTAAGGCAGCCATAAGTGACTAATCTCCAGTGGCAGGACCAATATAGCTGATTATTTACATGTGCAACACACATAACAGGCCTATGCCATTCCTCTCTCTATTTTCCTTCACAGTCATAGCACTAAAAGTGCGTTACAAGTTTCTGACTGGTAGAGAGCTGTGTCATTAACAGCGAGTGTTCTTCTGGAAGATATAGCTTGTTTGTCACTGCCCCAGGGGGAGAATATTCTTATAAACAGCCTTCTAAAGTGAACAAGCAACACCTTTAGGGGCCATTCACACAGAACTCATTTTTGCATTCCACTGCACTGCTTTTTCATTGTTTTTCTATGTAAACATGAACTCAACAGACTTGAGCTTGTGTCTTTCTGCATCCTAAAATACAGTGTTTAAGTTAGAAGAAGTTTTAAAAATCTCTAGACACAGTTTTCAGTGCAATCAATGTGATCATCCTCATGCAAGAGACCCCCATCTTAAAATTTATAAAGCAACCTTGTTTTTTTGTACAATGGGCCAATTTATATTGTAAAATTATTCTGAAAATATTCATACTTCGTAGGGCTGTGCAAAAATTAATTGTGATTAATCGCATCCAAAATAAAAGTCTGTGTTTACATAATATATTTGTGTGTGCTGTTTATAATTATTTTGTGTATATAAATACACACACATGCATGTATATATTTAAGAAAATGTGTTAATCTATATTATATAAATATAAATATTTTATATATGAATATGTATTTATATATATATATACAGAATTTAAACGCAAATAATTCTTAAATATATACAAGCATGCATAGGTATTTATATATATACAAAATAATTATATACAGCACACACAAATATATTCTGTAAACACAGACTTTTATTTTGGATGCGATTAATCGCAATTAATTTTTGCGCAGCCCTAATATTTAGATTACGATTCATAATTATTTACTTGTTTATATTTTAATCTAGTTTTTACATTTAATTATTTTAATTTTGCTTTTTATTTTTACTTTTCTCCCCCTAGCACTTCCTTGCAACCCCCCGTGAGTAGTGCACATGGTACTATCCCTCTGTTTGTGGACATGACACTTTTCTGTGCAAAAAAAAGAGCAAGAGCAAAGGTTTGCCTGGATGCATCCATCTTTGTTTTAATACTGGGCCACGGTCAACTCGAGTCTGACGTCATTCTCAGCTCCGACATCCCTCTTCCGAGGTTAATGGAAAGCAGCATTACTTCTCTGATAGTCTCTAACACAAAATGACATAGGAGTTATAGCTAGATTCAACATAATATACGGAAAGCAGCATGAGAAACATTTAGAGCGAGATGAGACCCATGGCTCATTTTAACAGGTTTATGTATTGAAGTGATAGGCCGTTCCATAAGATCAGCAGTTAAAATGTCAGATGTGCGCAGTCTAGCTTCTATAGGGAGCCATAAGTGGATCGCTGCAGAATTAAACCAGTCTACATGAGATAAGTTCTTTTTATGTGCACAAAGTCCTAATGGGGTCATTTAAACAGCACAATGGAGAACATGTACATCAGTCAACAATACTATGAGTTCATCCACAGCTGCAGAGGTCTTTACATTCACATTAAGGGAAATGTTTTCATAAGTGTGTGTATGTACTCTACATATGAATAGCTGGGAGCAAACACTTCAGATCACACAGAATACGCTTTCTGAGAAATTTCAATCTCTTTGACTTATTTTGAGAAGGAATTGATTTAGGAGCTTATAAAGATTTGCTTCTCTCATGATCACTACCAGAATGACTACATTGACCAATGCATGCAAGTAGGGCTGTCAAACGATTAATCGTTAATAATATAAATTATATATAAATCTGTATATACATGAAAATATTTCTTAAATATATAAAAGCATGTGTATATATATATATATATATATATATATATATATATATATATATATATATAATTATACACAGTGCACCCACATTTATTATGTAAACACAAATTTTTATTTTGCATGCGATTAATCGCGATTAATCGTTTGACAGCCCTACATGCAAGAATGACATAAGTGCTTTTTTTAAACAAGTACCCTTAAAAATATTTTGAACCCTTAAAAAAGTAAGTTCTATATAGATATATGAATGAATGTGTTTTGAACGTATATTTCTCTTCTCCCCTGTGGCTAAATGGGATCGTTGAAAATGTGAATGCGCACATCATTCAGGTACTTTTTGCCAACTGTTTTATAAATATGGACATACTCGTTTCACACACTGTTACGCCCAGCGTTCTTTGCCATTCTGCTGTGTTGCATCTCACATTTTTCAATGTAAGATTGTGTTGTGTGTAAACTGCCACTAACTGTGCAAGAGGTAACACTGTAACTACTGTAACCATTGCAATCGGTAAGCAGAAAGTGCAGGTCAAGGCTGTTGTAATACACAATGTGTTCCACACACTCACTTCAAAAGCCTGGGTACACTGTAACTGTATAAGCCTGAAGCGCAGTTATGAAATCCATTTTGCACAGTCTACAGCTCTTGTGCATATCCAATCTTTACCAGTATTCAATTAATACTTGTTTGAATGGCAACAGAAAGGCGCATGAATGGCAACAGTACTGTAAGTCATGCTAGCATTTACACCATTTTTCCCAGTATGTAAGGATGTTGACATTAGTTCAGGTTACCAACTGTACTGAGGATATGCATAGCAACTGCCACTGTGATGGCTTAACTATGACAACCATAGGCCAAGTTGTGCATTGTTCACATTGCATGGGATTAAAATTTAAGCTCGTCTATAAACGATATTGTATTGTGATGCTATCGCAGTGTTTATACATAAATGAGATCAGCAAGATAAGCGTGTTTGTACTTAAAGAAGAAAGTTCAACTGAGGGACAAATGTAGATGTGATATTTTTAATGTGACCATATCTTTCCTACAGCAGTTATATCTGTTTGTCGTTTTCACTCTCTCTCTCCCCAGAACTTCCCAGGAAAGATTCATAATGTCCAGACATGAGGGAGGGAAGCGAGATATACATGGTCAAGGTCATCTGTGACGTAAATAATGACACATGACTGCAGATGCCCCTCAGCCTACATCACAAAATCACGATGCAGTCAGCATGAGAGATGAGATTAACTCGCTACCATCCACGATTCATGTGCTGCATTTTCAATTAAGGTTCCTGGATACAGGCAGAAAAATATTTTTGAGGTGAATACAGCCGAAAACATTTAATGCTGTCTACATAGAATTAATTAGTTCAAGTGTATGCTTGAAAATGTTAAGCATTTGTACTCATTTCAAGCAAACATAAATGAAAGCCATAACTTATAAATAAGTATTATTGATTGATTGTCCTGTGTTTGAGCACTTCAGAACAATTTCAAAGTAGAAGCATGTTTGAGTATGTTTCAAAGGTATAAAAATGTATTAATAATTAATAAGATTTGTTTCACTCTTTACTAATTTGTTGACATTCTATAACTTGATTTACAAAATATGAAATTACTTTTCTAGTAAAATTCATGCTCAAAATGTATCAGTTGTCACACTGATCATGGTTTGTGTAGAAAGAGTTTGTGTGTATGGCTGTATCTCTTATTTTGGTCATTTTCTTTCACAGATTAGGCAATTTTCCGCTCTACATTACACTGAGCTTTTGAAATATGTGTTTTTTTAAATGAAAGTATATCATGTATGAGCATTCAATGTCTGTATACGTTATGTATGTATGGTTAATTTCAATTATTTGAAGTGATATTTCATCAAATTTGTAAGGATTTAAGTTAGATTAATCACTTTATTTAAAGGGATACTCCACTTTTTTGGGAAATAGGCTCATTTTACCAATCCCCCAGAGTTAAACAGTTGGGTTTTACCATTTTCAAATCCATTCAGTCGATTTTCTGATATTTTAAAGAATATCAGTAACCAGACAGTTTCTGGTCTCATTGACTTCCATAGTAGGAATATACGATGGAAGTCAATGAGACCAGAAACTGTCTGGTTACTGATATTCTTCTAAATATGAGAAAATCGGCTGAATGGATTCGAAAATGGTAAAACCCAACTGTTTAACTCTGGGGGATTGGTAAAATGAGCCTATTTCCAAAAAAAGGGGAGTATCCCTTTAATATAACATGAAGATTTAACTTCAAAATTCAAATTCACTCACACACACAAGGATGCACAAACTAGCAAATCAAATCTGAAGTAAACCTTGCATGTTTTTTTTATCATAAATATAACAAATATAATTAAACATTCATGTTTGAACAAGGGAATTTAATAACTCATAACTCAAATGATTAGACACAAACTTTGAGTCTGAGAAGCACAATGTGTTTAAGTGATCATAAAGTTGGTCTGGCTGTGGTTCTGTCAAGAAGAGAGGTCGTTCGGGCATTAAGCATGCCAAAGAAAAAGAGTGAACGCAGACCTGGCATCATGACAGAGGGCTCTGCACACATTCAACTGCTAAAAGTCTCAAGCAGTTGTAAGCAAACAGTACCAGAGCACTGTTCGTCTCCGAGCAGCACTAACACTGTATCCTGCTTTGAAAATAATCTGTTGGACTAATACCCCAATAATAGGATACATGAATTAACATCTTTGATCCCATCTCTAATAATACATAAAAGATTTCCTCTAATGTCACGCCATTTATCATACTACAACAACTGAAGACGAATGTAGCATGTGGGAAAGAGTGCCTGTGTGTGAGGAGTGAAGGAGAAATAACAGAGGCCTTCAGTCAGAAATGTCTGCTCTGCACAGTTGTATGTACTTGTAAAATGTGTGTGCAAAAAAACTCTTATGCTCACTTACACTGCATTTGTTTGATCAAAAATACAGCAAAAACACTAATATTTCAAAATATCATAACTATATATTATGTAAAACAACTGCTTTCTATTTTAATATATTTTAAAATGTAATTTATTAATGTGATTGCAAAGCTGAATTTTCAGCATCATTTTATCCAGTTTTCAGTCACATGAGAAATTATTCTAATATGCTGATTTGGTGCTCAAGAAACATTTATTATTATTATCAATGTTAAAAAGGGTTGTGATGGTTAATATTTTTCGTGGAAACTTTTTATTCATCCTGATTTTTTTTTTTTTTATCAAAGATCAAATTTTACTGTAAATGAAAAATAAATCTTTAATTTAAAAAATAAATGTATCAATTAAATATACATCCTTCCAAAATAAAAAAATACATTTATCAGTGTGAAGCTGCTTTGATACAATCTGTATAGTGAAAAGCGCTATATAAATAAATGTGACTTGACTTGACTTGACATTTCTAAAAATAAAATAAAATAAAAAATACTAACACCGAACAATTAAAAGGTGGCATACATGCACCACTATTACCATCACGTCAAACGGGGAGATAAGCAATCAGGGGAGGTAATGAGGTGACATTTAGGTTAAGTATGTCAAGTAAAATATATTATGAGGAAAAGTAATGGGAAGATAAGCACTGAAAGGAAGAGAAAGAGAAAGCTGGGCTTGTTAAGAGTTGGAAAATGCCTTGAGCATTTTGTGATTTAAAGACTCCACACTGACATCCCAGAGCTATGAGGTTCCTCATTCAGACACTCACTCTGAGCTCCACAAAGTATTACCCAAATCAAGAAAAAAGACAGTGGGAGGTCTTATAAATTCTCATCTTTGCAGGTGAACTGCTCCTTAAAGAGGTCATAGTAAGAGTGATTGTGGGCAGATGAGAGCAAATGGACTGCTTCTGTGTGCTGAATTGAGTTATGCTCCAATCAGAGCGGTCTGTGAGGCAGGAGGTGAGCGCTAAATCTGATTCTTTAGAGGTGCTGAGGGGACTAGGTAATGTGATTCATGGTAAACCGGGGTAATAATGCTCTGATAATGTCACCAGAGTCTGCCATGATTAAAATCCTACTTCGATCAGGGCTAGAGGTAATATCTATCTCATCAATTCTGCTCCATGCCAAAGCCAAAATGCAATCAGCCATTGTGATTGACAGCTCTTTTGGGAGATAAAGGCACTCTCTATACTGATAGCCTAGAGCACAAAAAGTAGGGGTGTACGATTAATTGAAATAAAATTGAAATCTCGATATGCTTATGATTAAAAATTAAAAATATATTAAATAACCATAGTCTGCATGTGTTGTGTCCATCAAAGTGAACAGACGTCACTGTCTTGGACATACTGAAAATGCATGTGACGGTTCTCGACAAGGTGAATTTTACTTTATCTCTGAGTTTGGATTGCTTGTTACATCATTCAAAGTTGCAATGTAATGCAAAAATTTCAGTGACACTTTTTCCCTGATGTATATTATCCTAGTGTAATGGATTAACAAATAAAAGGAAAACTGTAAAAAAAATAAAAAAAAAATTAAACATGCTTGGATGAATTATGAAAATACATGATATTTCATTTCATGCCAAAAACGATGCACAATCAGCTTAACTGTTTTTATATTATTTGTGTAGTTTCAAACATTTTTGTGGGCAGAGATTGTGGGCTGCAGCATGTGGCCAAATTCATAATGAGAAGCGTATTATAAACTGGTCGGCTACACAGAAAATTGAAGTCCTGTTTTGGTTATAAGAAAATAAAAGTTAAAGGGTTTAAAGCATAATTGAGATATATACGATATAGTATATCATTATATATTATATTGTCCAGTCAAAATGTAGTAAAAAAAATATATTACAATTTTATTTTAGATTTAGGTTTTGCAGCATGTAAAGCAAGTAATATATATATATATATATATATATATATATATATATTGTATATATATACGTAGTATATACAATATATATAGATATATAGTGTATACATATTGTGTGTATATATACCTAGAGTGTGTATACTTTAAAAAATGGGTTGTTTTAACCCAATGTTGGGTAAAATATGGACAAACCCAGCCATTGGGTTAAACAAATTAATTAAAAAATGTAACCCAATGGCTGGGTTTGTCCATATTTTACCCAAAATTGGGTTAAAACAACCCAGCATTTTTTATAGTGTATATATATACATATGAGCATATTATATATTGATGACAGAAATTCACAGAGATAGCAGCTTGCTTATCCATCACAAAAAATATGGTGTCTGGCACAAGTGCATGCTGGGACATGTTAATGTGTAAGCCTGGCCACTCTTGGTAATCTGCCCTCTGTAGAGGTGCCAGGATCAAGCCTCATCAGCTTTAGCGTTCAGTGGGAGACCACAAGTCCCACCAGTCAATTCTTACCACTAATGCTTTACACAACAGGTACTAATGCCCAGTGCTGTTTTAGCACATTCACTGCTTGTAGAAGGAGAAAAGACCACAGAGGCAGTTGATCCACATCTCTCTGAAAGGGGTCAGTCTGATGAGCTCAGCAGAACAGGGATCCCCAGCTGAAAGGCTGTCTAAGCCCAGCACAGGGAGACGGGGAGGGACCACTGCTGTCTGGTGCTGATTTGGGAAGTGGATGACTGAAATGCAGAGCTCACAGCTACAGTCTGACACTGAAAACTGATAAACACAATTTTTAAAAAGTTACAATGTGTGAATGTGAACATGCACTTTTTCAAGTTGATTGTACTGAAATGTGCGTTGGCAGTGCCTGTACACAACCATCATATAATGATACAAATCCACCCAGTGTTTTTGTTTTAATCTCCTTATACGTTTCCAACTGTCTCAAATCGAGCCGTTTGTTTTTGTGACGTCAATAAAACGGAAGCCCCTCCCGCGATTGTTGATTGACAGCAGCGTTTCAACACAGACCAGCCCTAAGTGAGCTGTCATCATAGGCCGCCATTGTTGTTGAAGCACTGGAGCAGAATGACGTCTAAGCGATTGTGGTGTTCTGTTCTTGGGTGCGAACAGTCGTTTTGAGGTTGGTAAATCCGAACCGCTGAAGAAGCAGTAGGTGAATTTTGTTTTTGAAGGGAATATTCCCCACGAACAACAACGTCAATGCTTTCATGTTTGCGACGTGTGAATCAATGGGCCTTAATGCACAGCTGCACTACTTCCTGAACTTCAGCCAGCTCCTTGTTTCCTGTCTGCCATTATTGGCCAAATTGATTAATTCAGGTGTACCTGACCTCAGTAGTCATGGCAACAATAATCAGACACACCTGAATTAATCAATTTGGCCAATAATGGCAGAGAGGAAACAAGGAGCTGGCTGAAGGAAGTAGTGCAGCTGTGCATAAAGCCAATTCTCACCTGACTGCTTTATAAACGAGGGTCAGTATAGAGCTGGCTCTCAATATAATTCATAATCCTACGTTATAATGAACAACCCGTTATGGTTATTGTGTTATAACAAACTGAGTATGTATACATCAGTAAACACATAGCGTTCCTACATTCAATAAGTTACCCTGCCAGTACACAAAGATCAAAGTGACATTATGTTACCCAACCATTCAGAAACGTCTTTTACTTATTTATTTGAGCAAAAATACACTATAACTTTAATAGTGTGGAAATATTATTACATTTTAAAATAACAGTTAGCTTCTATTTTATCATTTAAAATGCAATGGATGCCTGTGATGGAAGACTTTTCTTTCTCTTTCGGTCTTTCTCTCTCATAAATGCTCAACATATTCACTCTCTCCATTAAACTCGCACACTCAAGCTTAGGGGAAGGTCAACAGCTCAGGCTTCAGGGAAAGTCAGCTGCTGTGTGGGAGTTTCACTTTTTTGGCCATTTTTCTCAAAGTGTGACAAAGTGAGTCATTACAGTCCCAAGAGTATGACTACTGACACAGCCTTACGGTACATGTCCACTGGTGCAGAAGAAGCCCTCTCAATAGTGCTCAGAATGCTAGAAGCCCGTGTCTGTGGGTTTGTTCATAAAATATACAGCGAGTGTGTATAGTTTATGATTGCTGTCAGTACACACTAAAATAAATAATATGTAATATCATTCAAAATTAATTGTTTGGGGTCAGAAAGAGTTTTCTTTTAAATAAATACTTTAAAAAAAATACTGCTTATTTGAGCTTTCTATTCATTGAAGAATTGTGTGATATTGAAGACTGGAGTAATGATGCTGAAAATTCCACTTATTTTAAACCATTGTAATAATATTTTACAATATTTTTGATCAAAGCAATACATCCTTGGTGAGAATGACCAATTTTACTGACCCCAAACTGTTGAACTTTATAGTACAGTACATGTACAACACAAATAGTTGTGCTTGCTTTATTTAGTGTGAGAGTTGGAGAAAAGTGTTACTGAACACTGGTGTGTGTGGAGCAGAATTGTCAGATGGTGGAGCACTTATGTGCTACTGAGCAATTGCATGATGGATTGGTAAGAAGCAGAATGTGACTGAGAGAGCTACACCGCAGCTGTTAAGAGAGAGAGAGAGAGAGAGAGAGTCATGATTCTGCCTTCTCATTTCAATTCATGATGGAAGCACACTCAAATATCCTATAGCCATTCACTGGTTGTGGTTCAAATCAGTGATATCTAAAGAAATGCATCATTTCAGCATGCCAGCATTTCTTTTCTGTCTTCTGCTATATCTTTACATTTTTATTTTTGTTTTAGTGTCTAAATCCTTCGATTATTTATTAGTCATGGAGATCCTTTCATATGAAAAGTATGCTCTTACAAGGATATTTCACTTTGAAATAAATTTATGATATGTTTTAGCTTACCTCAAGGGCATCCAAGATGTGTCTTTGTTTTCACAGTAGTTTCAATTTTGATATTTTTAGGTCAAACCGTTCTTTTCTGTCAGTCATATAATCGAGGTATATGGGGTTCACCTCAAAGAGCATGCACAGAGAAGTCCAAATTAGACATGATTTAATGACTCGTAAATGTAAGTACACATTGATGGCCTAAGACATGAAACGAGCGGTTTGTGTGAGAAAACGAACAGTATTTATATCGATTTACCTCTTGTAACCACAGCCACGTCCAAGTGATCTGAGAGTGCGGACGCTTTCGGTCTGCGCATGCGCCGGAAGTGGTCTCTCGGTCATGTACGTCACTCATTGTTTACACAGAGATTTCAGAAGTTTTATCTTTCACTGAGAAGATCTAAACATAGTATTTAGATATACAGGAAACCGCAATGGAAGACGATTTCATTACATCAACAGACAACGTTGAATTTTTTTCACAACCGCGCACAATTTTTTTTTTGCAACCGCTCATTTCGTGTCTTAGGCCATCAATGTGTACTTACATTTAAGAGTCATTAATTCATGTTTAATTTGGACTTCTCTGTGCATGCTCAGTGAACCCCATAGGTCTCCATGCATTATATGACTGACAGACAAGAATGGTTTGACCTAAAAATAACAAAATTGTAAATACTGTGGAAACAAAGACACCTACATCTTGGATGCCCTTGAGGTAAGCTAAAACATCTCAAAAATTAATTTCAAAGTGAACTATCCCTTTAAAAGACAAAGTTCATTTGTCAAATGTGCAACAACACTTCTTAAACTCTTCTATAACGATCTACGACAATCATTAAAGAAGTTTTAGATATAAAAATAGTAAATAAGTCAGTTAGAAGTCTTTCGATATTCAATTACTGTCTCTTTGATCATTCGCTATAGCACAGATTCACTAAATTAACCATAAGTAAGAGTGACTAATGCTCTATTTATTCCAAGCATCTTTTAAAATGTATAACATGTTTCCGAAGGATTGGAAGTGTTCCCATCTGCTGGAAACGAGATTTTATGCATTCCAAAGGAAAGGAAATTCAATCGCTATTGGGAATGAGATGAAATTTAGCATTACATGTAAATTAATTACATATTTATGATGTGTGTCCTCTCATTTGGGCTGCAGTTTCAATAATACGGCAAAGAACTGCAGTTAATGTCTAAAACCTTTCGATTTTTTAGGATGTAAACCCTTATGAAAACAATCCTGAGGAACTCAATTAATGTTTTAACAGAAACAACACAATAAAGCTTTTTTGTTTACTTTTTAAATATGTTTTCCTTTCCATACATCCATAAAATATGAACAATACATAATGCATATCTGGTGATTTATAATATAAACAAAAGGTGCATAAACATCACTGAGTTCTTCCTCTTACATTCATTGACGTTGTTCTGCCTATATAGATATAACAAGCTATCTGAAATATAAAGATAGATTGACCCCTGAAGCCTAATGGGTAATGACAGGGGATTCTGCATACACAGAGTGTGTGCGAGTCAGTTGCTTCGCAGCATCACAAATGCACCCTGACATCCACCAAGGCTGTGCCATAATTCAGATGAGACAGCTGGTGATTGGTGCACTGGTATCGATTTAAAAACCAACTGCTCTAAAATTAGAGTCTCCTCACATCTGTGACAGGGACAGGCACAATCAGCACCCTGGTTTGACGGATTGTGTCCTAGTAGAGCGGAAGGCCATCATAACAGACACATTCCAGAGCACATTCCTCACAAAGCCTCACCCTTCATTTCATTAGACTGCGTGGAATGTCAAAGCACACAGGAGGTCTTCATTCTCCCCCCACACCAAGAAGAGAGGAAGAGAAAGAGTAGGAGAGAGAGGGAAACCGAAATGAAAAACACAAGGGGTCTTACTGCTGCCCTCAGGTCAAGGCCCCTGTATAAAAACACAAGACACTATGAGTATCAAATTGTATCAAACTTAAAGGTTATTCATTTTATCTATGAAGGAATTGTGACGATTTTTAATCATAACAAATTCTCAATTTATATAAAATAATCAAATTATATCAAATTACGTAATTTAACTAGAGGCATAGTTTTCTGGAATAAAATAAATGAATGAACAATTAGGTCATCAACATACATTAAATACTACTAAAAACTATGTTGTAACTTATATAACAGAGTCAGAGACTATATTCCAATGAAATATCCACTATAAAATACCTCAATGTTGTGTAGATCTTATTCTTTTCCAAATCTGTTACTTTATAGGAACTGCCTGAATGAGCCAGATATGAAAGAGAGAAACATTTTTAGGACGAATCTATTCACTAGCACTACTTGTTCCATTGGCATGAATTTCAGTTGTGTGTGTGTGTTTTTTTTTAATGTATTTTTGGTTAATGGTCTGAAATGAGGCCTATGGTTAACACAAGCTAAAGCCTACAGTACATTTTGAAATGCATCAGTAATACCAATTAAGGTTGTTGTCTTACTTGTCTTGAACATGGCGGTGGCTAAGTGGGAATACAGAGGTTGTTCAGGACATTAAACATCATCACGCCAAACAGGTAAACTCATCTACACACTAGTATGCTTTCCCAGACACATTTTGTGTTTCATAATCACACTATTGCAAACTATTCTAACTCAAATTTTCAGGGGAAAATGTTTGTTCACAATACAATTCTTACTATTAACTACGGCTTTTGCCTCAAACTACTGCTAATTACTGCTTATTAATAGTTAGTAAGGTAGTTGTTGAGTTTAGGTATTATTGAGTAAGATTAAGGGATGTAGAATATGGTCATCCCATATTCTATGCCATAATATGGGTTTTATAAGTGCTAACAAGCAGCCAATATTCGAGTAATAAGCAACTAGTTAATAGTGAGAATTGGATAAACTAACTTTCTAATAGGGATTTTGGCATGGAAAGAAACTTCAGGGTTAGACTACACTCTATCACTGGTGCACTTTATGATTTAACAGGCATACAATCATGCACAGCAGGGTCAGACATTTATTAATTGAGTATATCATGGGTTAATTCATACCATGAGGCTTCTAGTCTGGCAGGGAATACATGAAAAGAAAGCACCACTATGTACATATGCTTCTCTACATGCATACACATACATGTGTGAGTTGGATTAAAGGTTCACTGCAGCGCTCTGGTGTGTTTGGATGGGCCGGTGCTCTCAGATGATCAATGGCATCATAGATTCGTAAGCAGCTGGTCAGAGAGGATGAGCTTTAATCACCAACATTAATTAGCCTATGCTTTCATCTTAGCCTGCTGGGCACTG
This sequence comes from Pimephales promelas, assembly GCF_988280905.1. Taxonomy (NCBI): domain Eukaryota; kingdom Metazoa; phylum Chordata; class Actinopteri; order Cypriniformes; family Leuciscidae; genus Pimephales; species Pimephales promelas. The sequence goes on from NC_142769.1 coordinate 35,754,969, forward strand.
AAACAACACTTTATCTTTTACGCTCTCGTTTTATCTTCTCTGCTTCTTTCTCTCCGCTGGATCCCCCTACTCGTTCACTCGCACCTTTTTTTTTCTTTTCTTTTTTTTCTTTATTTCTGTTTCGCAAGATGTTTGCTCCAACTCACTTATTAAAACCAGCTGCTGGTGTCATGAATTCACTCATTCCCGATAAGGGTGCGGCTCAGATATTCAAGGACCGGGGTGGTAGGGTGTCTCTCTTTTTTTTAGCACACATCTCAGAAAAACCTCCCAATACTGTTTAGTACAACATCTGGGAATGATTACTAGTCCATGATAAGAAAAACAATGTAATCTCAGACATGGATGTACTTTACGTTGGAATCATGAATGATGAATTTAGTCAAATCTAGTTACTAAACGATGCATATTTAGAAGATATAAGGGGAGGTACAGACGTCAACAGCAGAGAAGGGGTATGGACAAATCAGACATTGGCTGATTAACTGCACTATACAAGAGCCTGACAGCTACATAAATCTACACCCTTTCTCCTTTCCAACAGTCATCAATTCACTCCACTGGTAGCTGTTAAATTTAATAAACATAAGTTCTATGCTTTTTTGGAGGCAGACCACTTGCCAAACCTTAAGGGAGAATATAATTCACACACACACACACACACACACACACACTGAAAACTGTAATAATATTTCAAATACTGTTTCAAATCCAAAGTTTTTTTTTTTAATGTAGCCTTGGTGAGCATAAAAAACTTTACATTTTTTAAGGTATTAACAAAATCTTACTTACTGAACCCAAACTTTTGAATGGCACTGTATATATATATATATATATATATATATATATATATATATATGAAGAGTTCAGATGCAAAAGCCTCTAAATGCCATTTGAAATTTTCTTCTTGAATGATGAATTTTATCAAACTTGTATATTTAAGTTCAGTAATTTCACTTAAATAACAATTAATAGGTAATCATCATTGCCATTTAAGTGAAATCACTGAACTTAAATATACAAGCTTGATAAAAATGATCATTCTAGAAGAAAATTTCAAATGGCACTTTGCATCTGAACTCTTCATATATATATATATATATATATATATATATATATATATATATATATATATATATATCAGTATATATAACAATATGTTTCTCATTCTGCTTTTTCACATCAAGAAACAGTTCTCTTGTTCATTTGTTGCTTCTTTTGTGGAAGCACATTATCTACAGTAGACAAATGCCAAAATAAATTAAACTAATTACAATTAAAAAAAAAGTGTCTATTTACTCCAAGAGCAAATAGCCCATCTTGTTGGCATATGGCATTACCAATGACTCTGCCAAACAATTGTCTGACAAAGGTAAGTGCTGTTAGCTTTTGGCTGTAAGCTGGAAATAACGGGTCTAGAATAGTGGAAATAAATTGTAACGAGTAGGGTTAGGGCTGGTCTAAGGATAGGGACAAGTAACCTCCCCCATAAGGTGGTCTCCATTTAAGATTTTGATAAATATAATCATATATACATCGTATACGTTGCTATTATTGCCGCTGCCAAAATAAATAAATGTCAGTCTATGGATATTACGTAGTAGCTTAAAAATCAGCCATTGAAAAAACCCTATTTATTAGTTGACAAATGTGAATATTTCACATATTTCACAGAATGTGTCCCGTCTCCCTAGATGTGCCCCCCATGGTGGTTACGATCCTGGCTATGATTACAGATTCAATCTGAAATCAAATGAGAAAAAGATCCCTGCATTTCCTGGAGACTGTCTCGCTCTATAGTAGTAACAACAGCTTACTGAATGAAAACATAGCAGGAGACTGCAGTGTAGTGTACACTTAATCCCACAGAACAGGGGAAGCAAACACTCTGAGGCATTAGCAGAGAGGAAGTTGAGTCGTGAGTGTTGTCGGACTCGGAACCATACCTGTTTGAGTAAGATAAATTATGTAGCGTGAAATATTTCCATTTAGAGAATGACGCAGTTTTGGAAAGAGGGGGAATAGGAATGCGAAGGCTGGAAGAAAGTGTCACACATAACTCTGATATAGAGCTAAAACTTTCTCATTTTATTTCCTGCTTTTATAATGCTGGCTTAGAAACATAACTGCATAAACTGTGGGGTATATTTATTTGCATCTGGGTGGAGATGGATGCCAAAGAAGCTGTTTCATTAATTGAAGAAATTATGTTCACTACTAAAGTAATCTTACTGAAAGCCTGACTCAAGAGACAAATCAATATGTTCCACATTACTACTGTACCTGCTGTCCAACTATACTGTATGCACACATCACTCTGCAGGGGCATGTTTCTGTCATATATCATAACAAGCCTCTATTTTCAGTATTCTTCTCAAAAGGAACATGGACTTCTCTTCACTTTCTGATTTGCTTGCTATACTTACTGTACACTGGAACAACAGTCTCTTATTTCCCTCTCCATACTTTACCAGCAGATCTCTGCATGAGACAGGAAGTGAGAGGTGATAGGAGTGTGTGTGTGTGTGTGTGTGTGTATAGAGAGAGAACAATCTCCACCGGCAGCCACTAACATCAAACGGAGTTAATTAAATAAGATGGCAAGTTATCTGCCAGGGAAAACTCATCCCGTGCCACTCAAAGCAGAGTAGGCGCACAGTTTTGAGGTCCACCCAAGCTTCATTAATGTTACTGCCCACCAAGTGTGGTCTTCTCCATTACACGTTCCCCCCATCAGGGAACGAGCACACTTCTATGCACCCTGCAACACACAGCATGGCTGGCCTAATCAAATTAACAGGCTCTTCTCTATTGAGTGTTGCTCTCAAGGTGACTCCAAACAGATCAAAAGACATCACTGCACTCAAATACAGCAGTCAAGCACAGTGAGTTGGAGTAGAGGAATGTGTTTAAACTCTTCTTTAAATGGTATGAAAGTTTGCTTTGTGTAGTTTGGTCTCAACAGTTTGAGGTTAGATAGAGAAAGTGGTAAAACTCTGCCCTCTGCAGGATATTATGAGAAATACAGCCAAGCTGATTGAGCATCACATCACACTAATAAATAGCATCACATGTAGACTTCTTAAAACAGTTTGCATTAATAATCAAATGTTTTTTTTTTTCATTTAACATATTTAATGCACAACATTTCTGTCTCATTTTGTGCTAATGTGTAAGATATGGTTGGAATGACCTGAAAACGTATCAACGAGTGTGGGTTTTACACTTGGATATGCCTAATATGATATCAAGCTGCATTTCTTGTGCATTTATTTTGGATTAATCTATTATTTTTAGGGTGTAAAAAGGTGGAAAGATGCATTTTAAAGGCATAGTCCACACAAAAATAAAATTGTGTCATCATTTTCTCACCCTTGTCTCATTTCAAAGCCATATGACTTTCTTTTTCTGCAGAACACAAAAGAATATATTATAAAGAATGTCGGTTCCCATATAATTTTGTCTATACGATGTAAACCGTTCTTAAAAATGTATTTATTTTTAGTCTAGAACAACATAATGCTGAGTAAATGATGACACGTGGACACAATTTAAATTTTGGGGTAAGTTTAAGGCATAAAACTGCAACCTTCCATCTGAGATAATTTGGCACCATGCAGTCATTTTATATAGTTAGCAAAATCCAACTAACAATTTGCCACATATTTCCATGCAAAAGCCATTGTTTTCCCCTACTCTAAACATAATTACAAAATTGCTTCTGTGAGCATGTGTGTGATAATCATTAAACATGCATCCGTTTTAAGCACAAAAATGGGGAGCGAGGAATAGTCTCCTGCTTTCTTCTAAAACCCAAGACCTAAACTCAGTGTAAATCAGACTCAGAGTAATCATGATAGCTTAAATGATCAAGTTTTGTTCAAGACAAGTGATTAATCAATCCAAAGGACTATAAATCTGGCCAATAATAAGTGCTACAGCAGCGACCTGTGACCTTCAATGTGACAGCATATTTTTCCCCCCATAATTGCTTCAGCACTTGCTTAAAGGAATAGTCGATATCTGCTTGACTTTATATAGCTCTCCCTTAATCCGTTTTATTTTGTGTTCCTTTGTTCCTCCTCCTACACCTCTTTCTGTTTCTAATTCACTCCCTCCCTGTCCTCTTGCACTCCCTCTTTCTCTCTCACACAGAGAAGCATCCAATGACGTGCTCTGGCAGGAGATCACAGGACAGCGGCCAGTGTATTTACTGACTGAAGTAGGTCCAGACAGCAGCCCACTGGTCAGCTCAGCCTCTTTAAAAGGTTTCCATTAGACCCCATCACTTCCTTTAAACTCCTCCGGAGCTTTCTCTCAGAAAGGGACCTTAGACAAACTCTTTCCTTATTTAATGGAATTTGGCCGAGGATGCATGAAGGCAATGTAGGAAGCATCCCGCCACAGGTAGAGGACAGAAATAGCAGCTCTGATCCTAATGGGGCACAGCAGAGGGGATGGACCATGATGAATCAAGCCTGAGGGTGCAGGGCTTCACTGGGTACAAAACACACAGCTCCAGACAAAGAAAAACACTGTTTGCTCCTGAACACTACTAATCTAGCATATACTTTATAAACCCCACCATGGCTAGTACATGATGATGTCTCAAAAACATTCATTGTGCTCTTTCCACGTTTCTTTAGGTGTAGAATGATTCATACTGCTGTGTATAAAACAAATGTCAGAAATAGAATACATGCCTAAAAGGATCTTGCTTAATCAGGTCACTTCTCTCAAGTGTCATCATCATCACCCTCTTTTATCCCTCTCATCCTGTGGTCAGCTCGTATGAGCATGAAACAGAAAACTTCAGGCCTCTGGAAAGCAAAAGGAATACACCTTCGGCACGTGTGAGTAAAAAGATTTAAGTTTAGGTGAGTTACTAACACACAATTGTTCTCTCTAAAGGTGCTTGCACACTGAGTTCGAAGTTCTCATCAGAAATATCCACGTTAAATAATAAATACGACCTCACGTTTGTCAATCATGTTTACACACTGCCTCCAAAATGTTTCGATTTTCTGCATTTTTCGCATCCGAAGCAAGTGTTTTGACAACTCAGAGCCACTGAGTGACAAATACGAAAAAAATTCTGACTCCGTGTGCAAGGATCTTAAAAGCATTAGTTCACCCAAAAATGAAAATTCTGTCAGTAATTACTCAACCTCATGTTGTTCCAGCCCCGTCAGATTTTTGTTCATCTTCAAAACACAAATTAAGATATTTTTGATGAAATCTGAGAGCTGGCTCACTCCTCCATAGGCTGATTGGTAATTTCATCTGCCGGCTCAGAAAAGTTAGTAAAGAAATTGTTAAAATGTGTGACTACGGTGGCTCAACCTTAAGTTTATCAAGTGACGAGAATACTTTTTGTGCACAAAAAATAAAATTAAAAAATAACGACTTCATCAAAAATATCTTTATTTGTGTTCTGAAGATCAACAAAAATCTTACGGGGGTTGGAACATTTTACTGATAATTTACTCAACCCCATGTCATCCAAGATGTCCATGTCTTTCTTTCTTCAGTGGAACAGAAATTAAGGTTTTTGATGAAAACATTCCAGGATTTTTCTCCATGAACAAATCCAAAAATTAACAAATCTTTTTCCGAGTCAATTCGTTCATTTCGTTTGTTGAATGAACCAAATGACTCGAAAAAAAGATTTGTTCATTTTGATGAACGAGTTCGAACAGGCGAGTCATGAACGTGCAACACAGAGCAGAGCGAGGCTAGCGTTTGAGCTTATAAAACTTAAACTTTGGGGGTTTTTTTTGTTTAAATGAGCGAGTTTTGCTTGATAAGACCCTTATATTCTTAGTCTGGAATCATTTAAAGCCCTTTGAACAGTTTGCAGTTTGCACTGAAACTGTCTTTTGGACCTTGAACCGTTTGGTTCCCAGTAAAGTGCATAATATGGAGAAAAATCCTGGAATGTTTTCATCAAAAACCTTAATTTCTTTTCGACTGAAGAAAGAAAGACATGGACATCTTGGATGACATGATGGGGGTGAGTAAATTACCAGCAAAAGATTTTTAAAAAGTGAACTACTCCTTTAAGAATCATTTATGAGAAAAATTTACAAAAACTATAAAGAAAATGTCCAACTCATGTCAGACTTAATTCAAAGAAAAAAGAAAAATGGGGGGGGAAAAGAATTAGTATCCAATTATTACCAAAAAGCAACAAAAGCCAATATGAGAATATGGTCAGAGTCAGTAAAATAATGGCACAATGCTAAATACTCCCAAAAATAGGCTTAATTTTCTTGAATGGCAAATTTGAAATATGATCTGGATATGTTCTTGTGTCAATTTTTACCGGCACAAAATCAAGAGGGAAAAATATTGCAAGCAAATATTTGAGTCATAATGCTGAGGAAAGACTAAATAAATAATAAGTAAAGCAACAAACCTCAAAATATTTGCTACATCCACAGCTCACATTTCATTCACCTGCATGGTTGCTTTTTTTAAACCTCAAAACAGCCCTGTCATCCTCTCCTGGGGTCAGATATCACCCACACCAGTGGAGGTGTAAAAAGCTCCAAGGAGGAACGGATTTGTGAAGGTAAGTGATGCGGAATGCTTATTTTTGCTATTTGTCAGTCTCCTGTAAATAAGACATGCAGCATTCCCAGCCCAAAGCAGCTCAACATGGCTTTCGCCCTCTTACTGTAGAACAGTCGTTCTCAGAATCAAGAGCTAATGTGAATACACATGTACGCCTCAAGACATCCCCATCTTCAGAGCCGACTGAAATGTGAATGGGAAAGATCTGATCTGGTATACACGGTGATGGTGTGTATATCCGTTCTCTCCCTCGCTCCCTTTTACGTCTTATATCACTTTATCTACCCCCCACCCCCTCTGTCTCTCATTCTCGTATGCTCTCTTCATTAAATAAAACATTTCCCAAGAATCATTCCTCTTCTCCCCCCTCTGCCATCAGCCAACTGTGTTTCCATAGCAACAGGCTAAAAGACTTGAATCCTCCGGCTCTCACGGAATCAGTGGTGGCAGGCGCATTTCAGGGGCGACTGAACCTGTTGGTGTTTGATGTTGCATGTGTGCAGTAAATGCAAGGGAAACAAAACCGATACACATAGCCATAATACAGCCTCACTGAGTGCATAATGACACATAATGATATAATACATCATTTTGAGGAATGAAACACCAGGGTGGAAATGACAAGTTGCTCTCGCTGCTCTGTTTTCAGGGCATCCAGCAAACGGCTACATGTGCTTAGTCTATATTAATAAACTAACAGCATTTACTTTGAAAACACATGCTGCACATAAAGATAATCATGGCAATGTAAATTGATGAGTTAGATTATCTATAATGACAGAAATCAATAGAGAAGTATGGAACACACACACACACGCTACAAGACATGTACACGCCTAATCCACTCACAGTGACCTGCTCGAATACATAGAGCTTGTCGTAAATCAAAATTCCATCAATAGGCTTTGAGCTTTAATTTTCCCCCCAACCTTCTACATGTCCATGGGAAATGTATGACGGTTTGGAGTAATCATGGCACATCCGCAGGCACGTTTCCAAGCTTCATTTTACACATTCAAGACCCAATAAATGATCAGTGGCTCCACATACTTTACCAAATGTAATCCACTTATTTTATTAAAACCTAGAGAAAAAATGATTTTCATAAGAGCATGTAGTGAACTACAGCTCAAAAGAACAGCATGTTCCACAGAGCAAGAATGGAGCATTTCTTATCCATCCTTGTTATTCCCCGGCGTAAACAATAGTGTTTGTGCTAAAAGGGGTCTAAGCTTAAATATAGGTTTTGGACACAAATAGGCAGCATGTCTCGGTTCCATCTGTCCGTCCAAGATGTTCGTGCAGTGATGTGTATGTTTGAGTTTAGGGGCATTTAGGGTTTGTTCTGGTGGCAGGGAAGGACACAGAAGTAGGTGGTAGAGGGGGAGGGGTGATATCTGGCAGCACAACAGTTCACAATGACTGCGTTCTTCTTAGAGAGCAACATCTCTCCAGACACAGCAGATACTGTAGCACCTGCTTGTCCATTGGTGGCATATGCCTAGGAAAAGTATGTTAGCAGCTGGTCTGGTGTGCTGATATGGTGTTGTTTGTTTTCTTGTTTGCTTATCTGTTGTGCTCATTGCATTTGAGACACTGGAATGTGTAAGATATTTGGATACTATTTGTATTGATTTTCAGTTCTGAAGAGGAAATTGGACACAGTTGAGATATTAAATATATGTTGCCTCCAAATAGCGAAGTCCTTATTCACTGCTGGGAGTCTTTCATAACAAAATCAGCCACCAAACTAAATCAAGCACATTGGAGGATGACTGAACGTTGGGAGAATTTCAACATTTTTCAGAATAGATTTTTACTGGCCAAAATTTGACAGGCAGAGAAAAGAAAGAAAGAATGAAAGAAAGAACTTTTTTTTTTAGATATGCTTTATTTTTTACACTAATGAAAATAATTTCTAACAAAGCCGAAGCAAAATGAACAATATGCGCTTTTAAGCAACACACACGATGCTGCATTTTCCCAACTACATAGTATGTGAAGAAGAGTAAGCCAAAAAGAGTAGTTTGGAATATAGCATTATTAACGCCGTGCATAGAGCCCATATCTAGCATGCTAGATATTCAGAGCCGTCGCGTGACTCAACCTCAGTGATGTCATGAGCTAGAGCCAATCAGAGCAAGGCATGGGTTGAGGTCACCGGGTAAATCTCATTTTTTCTTTTTTTGCATTTTTTCTCAGAGCAAATCATCGCGCAAACAGTTTGACGTCCATATTCGCGTGTTGTGTTCTTCTCTTCTTCGCTGGGTATTGACGCACATGCTGTTTTGCGTCATTTCCGGTTCGTCTTATCGCGTCATTTTTCGTTAAAAAAAGGTGATTTGTAGACAAGATAGAATCGTTGGGTGACAGAGTTGTTGTCAGCTTGTGTAGTGCGTTACCTTCTGTTGTGGATCAATCACGTTGTGTTGTGTGGTGTGAACAGCTCAACAACTTGAACACTCCTGATTTCACTAGAGCAAGCCATGTAGTGTGAACCGCACAGTTCAGCCCGATGTTTTAAAATCATGTAGTGTGAACAAGGCATTACCAACTCAAGCCAGTATGAAATTATGGACACATCAACACTGTTTCGTTTCTGAATAAATGATCTAATGAATCACAGCTACTTGTTTAATTCCAAAATGAATCAGTGTTTCTGAACAAATCAGTTGAGTGAATGATTCACTCAAAAACAGTTTCTTGTAGCCACCTACCGGTGTAAAGATCGGTCTGGATCACCTAAACACACAAGTGGAGTGATACAAACTGAAAATCCTAGAGCTATTTTAGGATTGTAAATATGTCTCAGTAGATGATACTGAATTCAAACTTCAAAAAAGTTATTATTAAAGCATGAAACCAGATAGGAGAATTGGCTGATTACATTTGACAAAGCCAGAAAAGAGCAGGCCAACGACTCAACCTCTCATGTCTCTCAGGGAGCATCCCAACCCGATCTCTTCCTCAGCCACAGTAGGCTGTTCTAAATTATTGATCCATGTTCTTTTGTCCCACATGATTCAGAAGCTATTTTGCATTTAAACTAAAGACAGACGAAGGAGTTGGTGGTTTGCTCTGAATTATTAATCATGGCCTCTGTTTGACAGTCCCCTTATCAGGATCGCTCCTCAGAGAGCATTTTTCTTTCCTAATAAAGTTGCTGTAATGGGACAAAAACAAAGTGTATAAAGATGACAGCCATTGGAAACCTTTGCACATTTTTGACCACATCTATGAAAAGATGTGGTCAAAATGTGCAAAGGTTTGTGTGTGTTGGTCTTCATCTCCATGTTTAGCTTTCATCCACTTAAAATTCTGCAGTCAAAACATCCAGGCCACCCTTGACATGAGGATGGTGATGTGTTGATCCCATGAGGAGCCTGTCTTTTGAAGTGATACATGATTGATGCCACAGACATATCCAAATACTCTTATTTTTATCTTCTTTATCCTTTCTCTCTCTCTCTCTCTCTCTCTCTCTCTCTCTCTCTCAAACAAATATTCAGTCTTAGCTTCCCACATGTTTTAATCTTCTTCAACTCTCTGATGACTCTTTGCAGTTTTATTACCTTTACACATCTCCCGTTGATTCTACATCACTGTCAAATTAGCTTGGCGCACTCATCCCTATTCCTGCAAAGGGAATTTCCCTCTTTTCCATTAAGCTTAGGCCATAAGCCAAAATTCCCCACACACCTCTGACAAAAAAGTAATTTTCTTTTTAGTTAGAAATACTCTATTTGTCTTGAGGGAATACTACAAAGTAACCCATCCGGGGTGGATAAAGTGGAACAGGGAGAGATTTGGCCATCAATGGAAGCCAATCAGCAGTTCCCAGATGAACCTGTGAGAATATGCCAACAGAAAACTCTCCTTTTAGCGAACTACACTGTCCCTTTTAAAGGTTTTGGATCTGTGAGATATTTTAAGTCTGTAAGACTGCATTTATTTGATTAAAAATACAGTAAAAAGTAATATTGTAAAATGTTATTACAATTCATGAGCTTGGTTCTATCTCCACTTTTGGTCGAAATTGAGTTTGACATAATCTGATCCATTAGGTGTTTATTAATGCCTGTGTGGTGTTATTTTTGTAAAAAAAAAAAAAAAAAATTAATAGATAAAGCTATAGTAGAAGATTATACTACATAACAGTTTTGCCAGCTGGGATGTAAAAACTTTGATGCTCAATATCTCAGAACTACCCTAAACGGAGATAGAACCTTACAACTCTAAGCTCACGAATTTATAATGCATTTCTATGTAATCTATTCCTGTGATGGCAAAGTTACATTTTCCACAGCCATTACGCCAGTCCTTCAGAAATCATTCTAATGAACTAATTTGCTGCTCAAGAAACATTTAGGGCCCTATTTTAACGATCTAATACGCAAGTGTCAAATGCAAAGCGCAAGTAACTTTGTGGGCGGATCTCTATTTAACCGGCGGGATGACTCTTGCACTCGATGAAAATCTAAAAGGGGTAGGTCTGAAGTAGCTTCATTATTCATAGGTGTGGTATGAGCGTTACAGGAAAAACAAACCAATATAAGAACGTCAAATCACATGCGCTTGTTCAATGGCCCAATACTATTATAACGGCGCATTAACCAGGCGCGCTTCAGAATCAGTTCATAGCCGAGGAGATCGATGTTCTCGTAAGGGCCATAAAAGAAAGAAAAGGGAAATTAGAAATGTGACAAACCCAGCCAAATTAGCTTCGGTTAAACATGCTTAGAATAATTTGGGTAAATGTGTAAGCTTTATGGAGCCCGTTCTCATCCTTTGGCATCATATAGGTGACGCCATATGACATTTTGTCGAAATACTACGCACATGGCACCCTTTAGCGTCAATATAACACGCAGAACCCAAGGCGTCATACAGGTGACTGGCATCCTTAAGCGTCAATATGAGACACAGACCCTACCCCAAACCTAAACCTACCCATAACAGTGCATGTTATATTGACGCTAAAGGGTGCCATGTGCGTAGTATTTTAACGAAATGTCATATGGCGTCACCTATATGACGCCAAAGGATGAGAATGTGTTGTCTTTATGCCTATTTTTCCCATCGTCATGGACACAACAATGATTTCCCTCCTGTTTTAATATTTTGTATCATTTACAAAAAGTAAAATACATCTGTGTAGATGAGAGAATCTATACAAGAATACTACACAGAATACACTGAGTATAGACTAGTTTTTTTCTGATCAGTGGTGCAATTGTTTTCTGAAACTGCAAAATAGCACCAGGGATTGTTTGCGCTGGAACACGCCTCCTTTTTTGCGCCGAACCGCCCAGGGAGCGCAAGTTCATTCCCTAGTTTGCCGGTGTGTATCTGTGGAGGGAAAAGCCCGCTTTTGCGCGAGTGCAAAATACGAATGATACATGCGTCGGTGTACAAAGTCAATTGCGCTGGGTGCAAGATAGGGCCCTTAGTCGTATTATTATCAATGGTAAAAACAGTTGTGCTGCTTAATATTTTTGTGGAAGCTATAATCATTTTTTTTTTCAGAATTCTTCGATGAATATGAAATTTGCAACAACGTATAAATCTTTACTGTCACTTTTGACCAATTTAATGCATACTTGCTAAAAAGTATTAATTTATTTCAGCAACAAAAAAAAAAAAAATCAAACAATCCCAAACTTTTGAACGACAATATTTTAAAAAAAGATTTATCAAGCAATTCATGCTAATGGAGTGAGAAACAAAAGGCTGTTGCTTAAGCTGTTTAACTGACTTCTATTCATGCCTGGAAAATAAAAATCCTTTTACCCCACTCATTCGTTCTCAGTATGTGTCACATCTCAGCATGTGTAGCATATGCTGCATAATGTAAAAGATGATTCAGGGATGTTATGATCATAATATAGCACAATTTCCTCTTTCAGTGAGAAATGCTTAGTATTGATCTTTATCCAAATAAGTGCTCTCAGCCTAGTACGTGTGACATATTTCCCATTCCATCATTAGCTTTATGATCGGTCATCTGTAGTTATTCACTTGAGCAGTCCAGGATTAGAGGCCAGACAGGCTTTAAATTTCCCTGGCCATCAGCCCCATCTACATCCTTCACATCAATAATGAATTAACTTATGTGAACTGGAATGAGACCATTTCTAAATTTAGCTACTATAAAATCTCCTCACGTACAGGCTGCCGACTGTCACTTTAGGGTTGCCCCTTTATCAGAACACACACATACGTGTACAAATACACACAGGCACATATGGACCAACTATCTTGGGCGATGCAGCAATTACATGTCAACAGGGAAAAATCACTCCAACAAAAGCGGTGGCAGTTGCCGAAGCTCAGGGGAGGAGAGGTTAATTACTCCACAAATGGCTAAAGCAAATGACTAAAGACTACATCAAGCACCTAGGCATCCCTAAGAGAATAGACAGAGTGGCTATCTGGATAAAGTAAATCGCATGTAGGTGTTGGTACGTCCTTTTTCATGGGGGCTGCAGCAACCTGCCTTTCATCTTAGAATATTAAATCTTACAAATCTGTGGTTGTGTGATCTCTCTTCAAGTGTACTGAAGCCAGTAGATACAGTAAGCCACTTCCTATTCTACATCTATAAAAAAAAAAAAGAATAACTGGGTCTAGAATAACTGGGTCTAGACACAGCACTTGCATATTGTTGCCCTATTGTTGGTTTGATTGCTTCTATTGCTCTTATTTGAAATTTTCTCTGGATAAAATGGTCTGCTAAATGATTAAAGAGCCCCTATCATGGATTTTTGAAAATGACGAAAATGACTGTTCATGTGGTGTGGAATATAGCTCTAAGGGAATGAAAACATCCTGCAAAGATTTATATCTGAAAGTGCACCGTATATAAAGTTATGGTCTTTCAAAAGTGAGAGTCGACTCTGAGTCTATGAAATGAATTGTTTTTGAAACGAGTCATTAGCTGTTTCGTAGTGACGTAAATACGAAACATAAGCATATTGGCCGACGAAAGTGTAAACTTGAAGTCTAGAACACAAATACTTCAGCTGAATAGCATCATGTCGAGAAGACGCTGTGTTCTACAATGCAAAGATAGTTCAGCCACTTCAGCATGTGAAGAATCGGTGGTTAGAGTTCATATTTGCAACGATACCACAACAGTATAGCCCGATTGTGTTCTCATCATTTTAATGACGAATCATTCAATAACATAAATGAATTCAAATGTGGATTCGCAAGCCGGTTGTTCCTGAAGGAGGGCTCAGTACCCCCACAGTGTATATGGATCAGCTTCCTCCTCCGAATCACATCCTGTAAGTATTATTAATAATTGTTGCTTTTATGGGTTTTGTAGCGTCGGTGCGCGAGGAGGGAATGCGCAATAAGTATGTGTGTGTGTGTAAGTTACGCTCAGCGCAGCATCTAGGCCTCCAATGTAATTTTTTTTAAATATGTGAAATGTTTGTCGCTGTTATTGGAGTTGTCATAAAGAATAGAGCGTCTTGTAGTACTGCAGTGCTTTATCAATAATGTTTATGCGTTGGGCTAACAAACAATAACTGACTGACTGGGTCATCTGACCAATCACCGCCGATTAGCGTCACGCAAAGGAGTGGTTTGGAAAAATGAGTCCTTGTACGAATCATTTGGGAGTCGGTGAGCAAATCAGGTAAAAAGAAATGCATATTATAAGACAACAAAAGTGTTTGTCATTGCATTCATGTAAAACTGTTGTTGGGGACTCCCAGAACAATATTAGGAACATTTTAAATGCCATAATAGGTGCTCTTTAAATGTAAATGTATCCTACTAATCTACCAACCCCCACCCATCTATCTACCAGTGTACCTATCCATCAACATACCGAACTGTCTATCCATCAATCTTCTTCCCTACCCATCTACCCCTCTATCTACTAACCCATCGGACCTACAGTATCTACCTATTTGTCTACCATCTGTTTATCTGTATGTCTGTCTATTTATTCCTACCTACAGTACCTGACTATAAACATTTCAACTTCAGATATTCATACGCTTCAAAACTTTCAAACGTTAAAAAAAGACTAACTTTGCTCTTGTGGTTAAAAATACATGCATATTCATTTCAGTTTTAATTCTACTTCCTAACATTCAAATTCACAACACAACCTTACTCCCTAAATTCAAATTCAGATACTGTAAAGGCATTCTCAGTTAAATTCTGAATGATACCTGGTACAGCGTTAGTGTGCAAGAGTCTATTTTTCAGAGATAAAGAAGTCAGGGTCATAAATATGATCTAAAACTAATGTTTGTGTTGCAGCTCTTTTAAACACTATATTGCAGTGCATTAGCCCAACGCTGGATTTCCAAAACTGGTAGTATTGCTGCCAGAGAGACCTCCCTCCCCCTACACAACTCTCTTTTGTAAGCGCACTTATGATGACCAGGGCCAGCCAAGCGGATTTCAGCTCACCGCAGATTCACAGGGATATCAAGGTTTTTAGGGTTTGAATCAAGCGGCTTACCCGTTTAATTTGTGAGATTACTCTTCTAATTTTTCACTAAAACAAACCACTCAGCTCCGACATATGGAATGTTCAGAAGTTTTTCCAAGTACAACCCCACTCAGATCACATTGAACCATTGTCGGCTCTCTGGGTCACATGTATGACACTTATACTGGCAGCTTGATTTAACTCATCTGTTAATGGTGTGGGATCTCACACACCTACACACACATGCAAATCCAGCATGTTCACAAACACATACACACAGGCATATGTCTCTGGTGCTTAATAGCACCACTCCTCCACATCTCTGACGTCAGCAAAATTCTGCACATGCTCACGTGACTCACACTTTTGCTTTGCACATCACATGATCAAAGAGGTAATCTGATATCATCTGGCAGTTGGGAATATGAATGGGGACATACCACCTACTGTGCTGCTTTCTGTCAGCCTGTGCTTCGGGGCTAAAGCATATAAAAGAAAAATCTGTCCAATGCATTTTGTTCTGCTGCCTAATAAAATTTAAACTGTCTAATATGACACTCTGGATCCTCAGGACTGTTATTCTTGGTGTCTGTAAACCCAACGGCATTATGATAATGTCTCTGCCAGTAAAGGAAGATAAAGACGACAGTGGATACACAGAAATTGACATCTAAATATTTTACAGTATTTAGAAGTACAATGCAGGGCTACAAATGAACTCCACTCCACTGAAATGTCTATTGTTGTCTTGGATCAATAAAAAGGTCTTAAGCTAAATAGACTAATCGTTACTAATTGATGTGGGCACAGTGCTGGTGACCTAATGCTGAGTAAACACTGTAAACAATTCATGAGATTTGATGTCATGCAGACCTGATGGACTGGTGCAAGATAGAGTCAGTGAGCTGGTGGCCTGATAATGGTGGCGAGGTCAGTTATGTCCAGAAGCCATTTTCCCCACTGCTCCATTTAATTTAGACATAGCCATAAATTATAGAACGATGCGGTGCTATGCTATGCTTTGTTCTGATACAAGTGAACGTCTCAAATTGAATAAAAAAACTAGACCCTCATGTTAAGTAAATCTCAGGAGGGAAGAATAAGAAAGAATTTCCTTCTACATCTATATTTCACAGCACCTCGGGACACAGAAACAGCGAGTACACTGACAACACAGTCATGATCAAACACTTAAATTCAGGTTAGGATGGATTATTTTAAGATCCCTTTATAGAAACAGTTTGGCCAAAAATAAATGTTCTGCCGTTATTTATTTAGCCCTGTGTTGATCCAAATCGTGTGCCTTTTTCTATTTTTTGAAGCACAAAAATAAGGAGAAATATATATATAAAGATTGTCACAGGTGACATTTTTCAATATGATTATTACAAAGGCTTTCTATCTTCAAACACCATGCAAAAGCATCCAAAAAATAATCATAAAAGTCATCCAGATGCACTATATTTTCTAAGCTTCCTGAAGTAATATGACAACTTTCGTGGGTCCTACATTGAAATTCCTTTCTCTATTTAGCATGCCCATGAAAGTTCATGAGAGAAGTAGCATTTTCTGGGTTGTAAACAAATCCTTTGTTGAGTGTTTTTTTTTTTTTAATGAATCATTTGATCCAGTTCACATGTTGGACTGATTCTCGCTGATTCTAGCTGTTCTAGCCATGGAGAGGAGCAGTATCAGAAAATAACTACTTAAATTTCAGTCTGCACGTCTCCCATAGCTTTTGTAAAACTTCAGAAGACTTAAACTTTGTGAACTATAGTCGTATGGACCACATTTGATATTTTAATAGAGCTTTTTCTAGTTTGAAGGCTTCAGTCAGTTCCCATTTTTTGTAATTGTCTTTTGTGTTCCTCAGAAAAAAAGTAATTCAGGTTTAGAACGACATGAGGGTGAGAAAATGAACTGCAAAATGTTCATTTTTGAATTAACTGTTACTTTAAGTGTCACTTTGATACAATTTAAATGAAATGCAGCATTATTTCAAGACAGATTTGTTTATGGTAATTTTAGGTTTCAAGATTACATTTCAATATAATGGACAGTAAAAGATGCCTTTGATCTGCGTGACAGTATCAGGATTACATAAAGCGCACATGAAAATCAGAAGCCCCCATCGCAACCCTTCTATATTATTCATAGAGCAAAATGGAGGCAATTGTAACTCAATTATTCCATCACAAACAAGCTAAGCTGATGACACTTTCTTAGCACAGACTCAATAGAAGTTCCCACTCTGCCTGTGAAAAACAAACATCATCTCTGCGTGCACTGAAACGACTCACATTGCAGTCCAGTAGATCTATGCTGTCTAGGCTCTTGCTTCTGTGGATGCGGCCCTTGATCCTGCGCAGTGATGGTTTGCCCTGACTCGCAGTCGCAGCAGGTGCCGTCGCAGCAGAGGCAGCGGGGGCATCTGATCCAGGTGGCACCCTGCAGTGGACAGACATTAGCACATAATCATACGGCATGCAGTAAAATACATTTAGAATATTAAAAAAAAGATTTCATTTTCAAATAAACACGGTTCCTTTGAACTTTCTATTCATGAAAATTTCCACACAAAAAAATAAGCAGCACAACTGTTTCCAACTAGGGGTCGACCGATATGTGATTTTCAGGGCCAATGCCGATACCGATTGTTACAGATCAAATAGAACGATAACCGATATTTTGAACTGATATATATTTATATTATAGCCTATGTCTGATGTAAAACTGTAACTTAATGTCAAAATTAAGAATAACAAAGGCTTTTGACAAATACTTTCTTTAAATGATTTTAAACATATCATTGAATCTGAAAACTGTTATTAATAATAATAACTTGTAAAAAATTATAGGGAGCACCCAGCAGCACTCTAAAGACTCTATTTTAATGTTTAAATAAAATTTTAGTAATCAAAAAGCATTTCTAATTATTTAAAATCATCAAACTTATTCAATTTATTTACAGTTTAACAAAATTGCATTTTTAGGGCTTTGTGAAAAACCGAACTTTTATTTTGACGGGTTACCATGGAGATCTTTGAGTTTTCGTTATGATATGATGATAATTGTTCTCAGTTGAAGCATAAAAAAATCTCATGAAGTGACTAAGCGAGTCTGGAGATGATGTTTATGCAATCATGTCCTCATATAATGATGCGGCTGAGGCTGAAAACAGTGCAAGAGTCACACGTGCTCCAGTCAGTGTGTGTTTGTGTGTGTGTGTGGTAACGTTAAAAGAAATCACGCGTCTGATTTATTTTATTGGCAAATCGGTTTTGAAAATGGCCGATACCGATAACCATAAAAATGCTTAATATTGGCGCCGATAATCGGCCAGGCCAATAATCGGTCGACCCCTGTTTTCAACAATGATAATGATAAGATATGTTTCTTGATCACATGATCCTTCAGAAATCATTCGTATATGTTGAATTGTGGAATATGGTATAATGAAGCTGAAAATTCAGCTGTGCCATCACCGACAAAAGCCATGATATTAAAATAGAATTCATTTTAAGTCTAATAAAATTTCACAATATTACTGTTTTACTGTATATTTCATCAAATAATGCAGGCTATGTGAGCATAAGAGACTTCTTTCAAAAAACGATACAAAAATATTCACAAACTTGTGAATAGTAGAGTGCATTTTATCAGTTCATGCATTCCCAAGGAATCAAACCACTTTAGTTTTGCTAGTCATGCACTGTTTGAGCTACCTAACTGCAAGTTGTATAGTGAAGTCATAAGATTTCACAGTGTAAATTAGGCAAATCTTCTGCAATTTATTTGATGGTGCAAGAACTGTACACATCAGAGCTTAGGTTTCATCACTAGTCCCTGATTACCCTAATTCGCCCAACTAAAAGCAAAGCTTATCATAAAAGGTTCTTACGTAACTCTACTCTCACCACTAGGATAGCTTGACTGTTTTTTTTTTGTTGTTTTTTTAACTCTGTGTAAGACTCTGTATTAAACCCTGTATAATGTGCATGCATCAAAGATTTGAGAAATGTTTCTCACACCCATATGGATCTCACTTCTGTCTGACAGCGTGAATTAGTTCAAGGAGCAATTAAACCCTCGGGACATATTGCACATGATAGCTTTAATACTCCCATAAAAATCGCTGTCTCCATTATTAGTGGAGCTTGCTAAGGCAAGCATCACCATTACTACTGCTCATACTTAAGGTAAGGGGTTTAAAAAACGCAAATCCTTGTAAAAGTTTTACATTTTTGTGCGTAAGAGCATGCAGCACTGTTTGTGCAAACTGCTAAGGACATGAATGAGGAGTGTGCTGTTACTTTTCCAAATGATCAGACTTACAATTTAGAGAGCAACATATCATAGAATATAAGAGCACCAATTCTCTCTCTCGTACTTTTTCTCTGTTTGGGCCAAAATCCATAGAGCTACTGTAAGCAGGCGATCCTGAGGGAAAAGCCATGGGAGATTTGTTTAAGTCCTGTCATTGGGTGATTTATGTAACACCTGCGGCATTTAGGAATGAGTATCACCTTCCAGTTTGATTTCCCTACTGCTGTCTCTTGTCAAACTATAGAGACAAGATTGTCTGAAGTGCACACACACCATGAAAACAAGAGAATTTCATTATCAATTCCTTAAAACTGCTCCATAGTAAAGCTCCACAAAAAATAAAGCATCGAGGATCCATGTTGTACACGAGTCTATGGATGCCCATTAAATAAAGACAAATATTAGCTTGAATAACGTTTATCTGATTTATAAGCATATGATTGGCTTTTCTCTATTTAATTACATAAATGAGTTCAAACAATCTAAAGACTATTAACTATTACACAATATATACTGTGTGTACATATGAAGAGTTCAGATGTAAAAGCCTCTAAATGCCATTTGAAATTTTCTTCTTTAATGATGATTTTTTTATCAAACTTGTATATTTAAGTTCAGTAATTTCACTTAAATAACAATTAATAGGTAATTATCATTGCCATTTAAGTTAAATCACTGAACTTAAATAAACAAGCTTGATAAAAATGATCATTCTAGAAGAAAATTTCAAATGGCATTTAGAGGCTTTTGCATCTGAACTCTTCATATATATATATATATATATATATATATATATATATATATATAGAGAGAGAGAGAGAGAGAGAGATACATATAAATATATTGCATATTTTTGTTCAGTTGTTCACAGAGACAACTTTATAATTTTTCAAATACATTTAAATTTTAAATTAAAAAAAAAATGTGTTTGGTCTCTCTACATGTGGGTCAGATGTTGTTTAGGTGGTTTTCGAACAGAAAAAACTAGACCCAACACTAAACCCAATCAAATAAGCCACTGCAATTGTGGATTTTCACGATCTATCTTCTCTAGCCAGCTTCTTTTCCCAAAGGGAGACAAGCGGAGTGGCAGAGGTCCTGCTGTCTGTTTCCTCTCATTTTTACATGGTGGTCTGGCTGATACACGTGCTCTCTTGCTCCCTGGCAAAGCATGCTCAACAATTCATTCCCCAAACCAGAGAGCAGTCTGGCCAAAGTCAGAGCCTTGGATCCCATTTGCTGCTGTGAATCCCTCTGATTGGCAGGCAGAGCACCAGAGCTGGGCTTCTCTCCTGTGACCTCCACACTGCCCACGATCCCTAGAGGATTTGCACTAAACCCAAGAGCACTGCATTCAATCTGGACCGGCTTCTGTTGCCACCAAGCTCACTCTCTCCCTTTTCTCATCTCTCTCTCTCTCACACACACACACACACACACTTTCACTGTCATTCTGGGGACTCATTCACACACTGTACTAATCAGAAGCTTAAACCTTCTGCAGTGTAAGAGTAGAAGAATTTAACTACAATAATTCCTAATGGATTCATATACAGTAACACAAGTTAGCACAGTGTCTATACCAGATGTTAGCGGTGCAAAGCGAAATCAGTGACATGGCACAACAAATTCCTGACAGTAAATTGATGCGTATTTCGACTTCTGATGCATTTCAAGCGAACACACTTTCTTCTGACATGAAGAACAAACAATGGTCGCTTTGTTGCGTCCAGTGCGGACATCTTCTTCCTACTCCGGTGTAGACATGGTGTTGTTTAGAAAACCAATTAAACTACTACTTCAAAGATAAAAAAATAGCATTGAAAATGTTTCTATATAATACCTGTTACGAAAAAATATATCATTTATTTTAGCTTTCGTACAATGACATACAAAACCTAATCATTTGATTTTGGAAACATATTTTCTTACAATTTTAGAAATAGGTCTGCATAAACAGGTATGTATATAGCTGAAAACATATATAGCTCTCTTTATATTTAAAAAAAAACAAAAAAACCTGTGGGTCCCTGGGAATAATTTTTGTTTCAAAAGTCCTGAGTTGAAAAAAAAAAAACTCAGATTAACATGGAATCTTGCACTTGTTGCTTTATCACGTCTGGTTACAACAAGGTGCAAAGTAACAAGGCCAGAGAACAAATCCCCAAACACGAGTAGAGTTGGGTAAAAATACACTGCAAAATGCTGAGCATTTATCACACGCTAACATTACGGTGCAAAGTGAAAAATGTCTAAGTTGTGGCTGCTGAAGTGTCCTTTCCTTGGCCCCTAAGAGTAATACACTAAAATATTAAGCAGTCTGCCCTGTTTATCCACCCCTCTCAACTTCACAGCAAACAGAGCATTTCCTTCAAAAGGAAAAAACACTCCTCACGACGATTTAAAGAGGTGAGCTTCATGAATGATGCATGAAGTCTTGCCTACAAAAAGCAATTCTTCTAGCTCAGTGTGAGTGTTTTAACAGGTCACTGGCGCGAGATCTGGCAAACACTGATTACTGTACCACACACATACACTGAATATGAAATATTTATGTCTTTAGATAGTAAATCTTTTAAAATACATAATAAATAATATGAATTTATATTTAAATTAATTCAATTTCATTAAATAACAAACTAATTATTTAAAATAATGTGTTAAATGTGCAATTTTTTATTTTAGTTCATATATTATTTAATATATACACACAATAATATATATTTTATTTTATTTTTACTACATTTAATCGCCAACTACTGCTCTGTCTGCATAACACAGCATTTTTAGTTATTTTCGCAGATCCGTGTGAAAAGTATAAAATTATGAAAAGTAGGCTATTATAAATTATTATAAATTATAACAATCTTAAAATTGTATTTAAATATGTAATAATTTATGAATAAATAATATGCATTTGCTAAAAGTAAACAAATCAGTTGTATATCCGACATGAATCAACACAGGTCGCTTATGAAACTAAATCTGACTGGCTCATAGTCAATATCAATATATTGATACAGAATCATATTTATAGTCATATGTGTCCGTTTAAAACAGCCCACTGCCCAGGATGTCGATGACTTGTGTAACATGCTCCAACAGAAGCCATGTGCTCATGTGATAGTTCAGCGTAAACAGATAACCTATAAAGGCCGCGCTGCATGACATTGCATGGTCAGAAGAGCAGAGACCTTGCACAATGTAGATCCATTTCTCAGTTCAGTGATTGTGACACCTTGTTAGGATATATTCATTCATTCAATAAGAAGCCAAGGTGAGGCCAAGGAGCTTTGATGTATTTGTATCAGGAACTGCACATGATATTCACACCACCTGATATGAGCGTATACAAGACGGCGTTTGGGTGTGTGCTGGTCGCGAGCTGAGAAAATTAAGGCTGAACTCCATGAATTAGGGCCCGTTTACACAATATACTGGGAGCCTGAAAGCACAAACTTTTGAAAAAGGGATTCAAAGTACAAGTTTATGAAAACGATAGGCCTACTGTTAGCGTCTTTGTGTATACTACAAAAACACACATTTGTGAAACAGTGACGTTATGCGCATGCGTATTACGTGTTTAGTTGTCCTTTACAAAGCGACATCCCCAACTGCCCAGCCAGCATAATACAGAATTTTTAGTCATGTTTGCCGATCCGTGTGAATAAGGATCATTTGACAACGTTATCATCTGTACACGAAAAACGCAAAGGAAAAATGTTTGCGTTTATAGTAAATCGTTGTCAAGTAAACATACCCAAAGAGAAAAGTGTCCTGAGGATACTAGTCATCAAATCTTTCTCAGATGAAAGCAGACAAGTGAGACTCAAGTGAGATCTGAGGGACTCCTTCTCCCGAGTCCAGTTTCAGGTCCAATAAAACAGCGAAAGAGCAATGTCTAACCTCATCATATCTGTCTGATATTCTCTGAATGTTCTAGGCCTATGTAAAATTCACTAGGCTGCTACATAGGCTACTTTCAAGTATACAGACCTATTTATACTCTGTGTGAAAAATATAAAATGACAATATGAAATTACATTAGGAAGTTAAAATGAAATTACAATTTTAAATTGGCATTGTACTAAAACCAAAACTAATGATTAAAATATAATCTGATTGTATTGTATTGTAGTGTAATTTTTCCTTTTTCAAGTATATATTTTTTTGTATATTATAAAAGAGAAATTTGGTATTTCTATACATTCAATCTATTAGTTCCACACAAAGCCATATGTAAATTCATATGTTTCAATTCATAAATGATTTTCTCTCAAATTTTCCAGAAACCCCAGCACTCCCTTAAATCTCCCTGGCGGTCCAGTTTGAAAACCCCTGGTACTGATTGTTTTTTGTTTTATTGTTTGAATCGTTGCATTATACCAAATAAATAGATTATGATCCACAAATAAATGTAAAGAGTTTCACAAAAATATATCAAATCCACAAATAAATAGATTAAGATCTACAAATAAATGTGAAGGAAAAAAATAAAATAAAACTCACAAAAAAAATGAGATTTTCAAATAAAAAAATATATTTACAAATGTTTTTTTATGCCACAAACACAACTCTGCCAGGCATTTATTTGTGAACCGCTTTCTGTGCATTTGCATTTTGAAACACTTCTAGCATAGAGGTGCAGACAAATCCACAAATAAGTGGACTCCACCCACTGTTTCCTCAAGACAATCAAGGTGCGTTCCATTCGACAGGGTCCCTACGCAGTGTTCACTGCTCCCTACTCCCTGAACACGGTACAGTACATCAGTTGAAGTGGACTTCGCTGTCAATAATCACTCATTTGGAATGCCCTGCAACGTCATCAAAGAAAGGCAACAACAGAGTCGCGCAGTTTATCATATAACTTTTTATTTAATTTAAAATCATATATTAGGCCTATTGATACATTCATCACCCCAACCGTTCATAAATACTCTAGTTTGTATGATAATAACAATATTTATGAATATTCAATACGTACGTAAACTCAGAACCGTTAGAATTTTAAATTTCAAATCTCTTTCAACGGCTCTGCTGTATTAGTTCCGACCGGTGACACAGTGCACAATGACAGTTGGTTGATTTTCACTCTCCACTTCCTGTGAAGTGATGTACCGATGTTCCCTTATTCCCTACGCCGTTTGCAGTGCCCTTCGAACTGAACATATTCGTTCCCTTCAGATTGGAATCTCACTTAAGGTGGCGAAACACCCTGTGAAGTCCACTTCGCAGTCCACTTATGGTCGAATGGAACGCACCTTCAGATAATGGCCACATTGAGCCAACCAATCATAGCACGTTCTCGCTACAACCAATCACATTAGGCTTTACACTTGGGGCGCGAACTGAATCTGATTCATTTTGAAGGTATTTGCACCCTTGAAATGTAGCTGTAAACTATGGGCGCTTCATTCAAATTGAGCTGTTTGTGTGGTTAAATCACCCTGTTTCCAAAAGGTTGTTGGAGTTTAAGTCTTTTTTTAGATTTCCATCAGGATAAAGTCAGGATTACACACAAATTATGATCACCATCCTAGAGCGTACCACCATCTACACCGGAATCAAGCGGCGCGACAGCGCGTCAGAAGCAAATAGCCCATTATCTTGGCTGCCGTGGCAGTTTCAATAATGTTATACTGACTTGAGTAGTGCTGGCTAAATACATAATTCATAGTGACAATGTAGTCTATATGCGGCGCAGCGCAAAACGATGATTCACTAGTAAACGGATGCCCATTCTTCTTCTGAAGTAGCGGCTACACAAGGAGGACACATCATTTGCACCTTTGCTTTGTCCAGTGTAACATTAGACAGACTCAAACGGGGAAACAAGATATAAGACATGACAAAACGGATTATTTTGTCTAAAAGTACAATCATGGTGGTGACAAATAGCTATCTATAGGACATACATATTATGTAGAATACCAAATATCAGCCCAAATGACCATCATTAAAGATGTAACAGCATGTTGGCTACTGGGGTTTTAAGTGGATCATGAAAACATACATTTTTGCATTCATTTTGGATGCTGTGAGTAGCATTTACAATAAACAATTATTAAGTCTGACTCATATGAAATATTAATTGTGTGATCAAGTGTTTTAACAGATAAATAGCTTGTCTGCTGGGCATGTCACTTTTAAATGCATGATACATGTTTAATGTACTATCGAGTCACGGACCTGCTGAGTCTTTAAAACTTGACGGAAGAAGTTGGAAAAGCTGTTGGGAAAGTAATTTCACAAACTCACAAATTTATCACGAGTTGAATCATTTTAATTATTTGTGAATTTGATATATTTTTTGCGAATCTCTTTACATTTATTAGTGGATCCTAATCTATTTATTTGGAATAATGCAACAATTCTCACCCCATAATGAACTTCCATACAGACAAGCTTACTTTTTTCGGGTGTGGACGAGTGTTTCACTCTCAGAGTAGCTGCGAGGCCGGGGCTGCGTCTTCTTTGATAAGTGTCAGCCGCAGCTGGTGCAATAGGCCTACAGCCACCTGAGAGGTCAACCAGGTACTCGCGCTGGAGTATTTACGCGTCATGTTATCATAACAGTCCTGTTCATTTTAAACATCGTGGTTATCGCCAATATTGCCACACTCTCTAAATTAACACAATGTCGATATTTCATGCATTGAATATCGCGATTATCATCAACACTGGTATATTGCGACAACAACCCTAACTGGAAGTTTTCAAAACAATTTCCCCCACGTGCACTGACAAGTGAGTTAAAACTCAATATAATATGCAAAACTGTTATCCACTCACAGCAGTGGGCGTCCAAGTATTCAATATGAGATGCTAGGCTCAAAACTAGGGTGGAAAATAGCCAATTACTTATTCATTTTGATGTTTTTGAATGTAAAATCCAAGCGAACATCACAAGTTGACCTCAGACAACAATATAAAAAAATTTAAAAAGCCAGTTCATAACCCCTTTAAGAAATCATGTTTGCTTGATTATTCAGTAAAATATGTTATTGTGAATATTATTGTTACTTGTTCATCACTGTTATTTGCTGACTTTGCACAAAGAACAGAATAGTGACAAACATTAGTTTATGTCTACTGTAGAAACATGTCTGCACAAAAGGGGGCCATGGTAGAAATGGCTCATTCTAAGGTAATAAAAACATAACAGTTCATTAGGAAAGGCCTTTATACACCACTGAAAACATGGTTATGTATATGATATTGCATTTCTGTCAACAGATCCTCCTAAATATTACACAATGCACCTTTAAGCAATGTCCCAGCATTCAGGGGCTCAGTAACAAGGTGTTTCCTAACAGTCTTATGTGACATTGTGCTCTATAGCCATTCCTGGCACGAAGAGCTGTAGGCTTTCTGCAGAGCAATCAAGTGCAACTTACCAAAGGCATCAAGGGTCAAAGTAAATCTGCAAATGCATCTAAATTCTTAAAACTTGACACCTCAGTCTTTGGTGAACCTCCTTTACTGACTTCAAGAGAAGCAACTCAAGCGGAGGAAGCGCCTTGGAACTTCTGCACAGAGATCATGATCTAAACAAAGAAGAAGAGATACAGACTCAGCACACGGCTTTAGTCTAAGTAGCCCTTCTGTAAGGATTTCTCCTCTTTACCCGTCGTTCAGAGGTTAATCTGCAACACTGATCCCTGAATACCATTAACACTGCACACTGGTTCATTTGGCCTGTCCAAACAGGACATTATGTCTTTCACCACTCTTTTCCTACTTTCTGCCTTCTTTAAGATGACCATGTAAACTAGATTAATACCACCGAAGAGTTTTAGAAAGTAAAACTACCAAGCAAGAAACATTACAGCAAGTATAACATTTTAAGCATGTGAAAATCTGTGTGTTTGTGTGGGTGGTCACATTGATGGGATAACTGTTAATAATCTTAGCAGTGGACCTTTGACATGAGAGGACCAGGAGAAGAACAGGAAGTAAGATGCTGATTAGGTGGGCCAGACAGCTTCGACAGATGGAGAGGGAGATTAGCGATATAGACGTGTATCAAACATGACAGTACAACGGTCACAGGCCCATGCTTAGTGTCTCCCACCCATCCTGACTGCTACAGCAATACACAAACATGACCTGGCACTCACACCTAAGGCAAAACATTCGTCTAGCCACATTTTTTTTATTAAATAAAGAAGGCAAAATCATAAGGACAAACAGCACTGATGTGGAGAAGAACAATTTACATTAATTCACTTGCCAGGTATGTTTACTCAACGTTAAAGTAATACTTTTAGTGCCTCTGGGGATCAAACCCATGTATAATAGTATATTTAAAGGATCAAATACATGTCAAAAATCACCCCTGGCCAAGCAAAAAATGCGGGAGGTGGGGGACTGACCCCAAATTTTTGGATGGTATAGAGTATAGTTTTAATTTGAATTCACAAACTCTGATTGGTATATGAAAAGATTCATTCTTAGTTTAGTCCGACTAAACTCAAACTTTTGAAGATCATGTAAATTTACTAGGCCTGCAGAACAGTGTTATAGAAGCAGGACACTTTCTGCTGTTATGACTAAACATTGCCCTCAGGTTGCTTCTTCAGCTTGGTGAACAACTGCATGATGTTTTTATCCTGCAGGTCAATATGGCGAGTACTATGAGTCAACCCAGCTGAAAGCAGATCTCTGACTCAAGCATCAGAGGGGTCATACTTGTCTAGGCCAGCCCACGTGTGCAAAACCTAAGGTCGTATGTTATCATCCCTCCCTGTGGGCAGGTTTCATAAAAAAGTTATGACAAAGAAGTTAAGGTAGATGTCTGAAAGTCATAAAGTAGGACGTAGTGTTGTGCTGTAGAATTAAACAGATTGAAATCATGAGTAAAACCTAATGGCTAAAAGAGAACAGAGAAAAAATTGTCACATTGAATGTGTGAGTAATTTTGCTACCACTCCTCATGTCCTACCCCCCAATTCCCCATTTCCCGCTCTTTTTCTGCTCTCTTTCAGCTTACCAAATAGATAAATCCCAATTCACCACCACCTTCAAGCAGAATCTTCCCTACAACCCCTCAAACGATATTTCACATGAGGAGGCCGTGGGAGGCAGAAAGCCTTAAGGCAGGGATGAGGCAGACATGAGTCAGTAAACCCAATGTAATCTGTCTCTCACAGTGCCATAAAGCATCTGAAAGGAGATTACAATCTCACTGCAGAGTGGCAACATGTGTGTGTCAAAAACAATCAGAGAAACACAGCTATTTTACCCTGACCAAACGTCTATAAGACAATGACAACAGTGAGGGGTTGGAGAGCAATCAGTGTCCGTCAGAGAGTGCGGAGATTCTCTCTTGTGTCTACTGCAGGAAACTCAAACTCAGTGGTTGACACTAAATCTATTTTAAAATGTGTTTATGTACACTCTAAAAGTTGTATTTCATTCTGTCTAAGAAATAAAATGCCACCTGTCCTGCAGTTAGCCTGAAATTGTAGCAGTCTAGTTTTTGTGAAGTCAAACTAACAGACCCAGATAATGTATACTGTCTAAGTGTCAATGACGAAAATTCGTATTTTATGTTTCTTTGTAACATTGGATAGTGTAAAGCTACATTCATTGTTGTTTAATGTAAAAGGGGTCCTGGGTTTAAACTTTAAAGGACCCGTTCTTCATGTTTTTTTGATGCTTTGATTGTGTTTACAGTGTGCAATATAACATATGAAGAGTTCAGATGCAAAAGCCTCTAAATGCCATTTGAAATTTTCTCCTTTAATGATGATTTTTATCAAACTTGTATATTTAAGTTTAGTAATTTCACTTAAATAACAATTAATAGGCAATTATCATTGCCATTTAAGAGAAATTACTGAACTTAAATATACAAGTTTGATAAAAATCATCATTAAAGGAGAAAATTTCAAATGGCATTTAGAGGCTTTTGCATCTGAACTCTTCATATGTTCATGTTTCGCGTGTAAAAAAAACAATATTTTTCACACAATTTACTTATCAGTATACCGCTGTTTTCACCAGTGGTGGAATGTAACGAAGTACAAATACTTCGTTACTTTACTTAAGTACATTTTTCACGTATCTTTACTTTACTTAAGTAGAATAAATAGTGCATACTTTTTACTTTTACTTCGTTACATTTTGCAGCAATTATTATACTTTCTACTCCACTACATTTCTACAACTTCTGTTACATTTTCATTACATTTTCTGATCAGTTTTTCCCCTGCCAAAACGTAATCTGACCGTCCGTTCGTTGCACGTTTGTCTCACCAGTGACGTTTGGTTGCCATAGATACATCAACTAAATGCGTCTCGCACGCAATGTGTTTATCGTGCAATTTATACGCGAAAATGTGTTTTTACATGCTTAGGAAACGCACCGTGTGTAATATACGTTTGGTTAGGATTATGGCAAGCCAAGAGGTTCAGAATTACACCATAAATGATCGCGTTTACGGCCAAACATAGTTATTAACACATAGTAAGGATATGGCTTATATTGCCTAATTGCAAGCTTGTTTCAGAAATGGTGACAACAATTTTTTTCCATCATTATTGAACATCATTATATGAGTATTAGGTTGAATGAGTTAGAATTAAATGTTTTATTAATCATTAGAAAATAGTCATTAAGAGAATCAATTATTATGCAAGTACTTTTACTTTTAATACTTAAGTACATTTAAAATCAGGTACTTTTTACTTTTTACTTAAGTATGGTTGTCATTGTTTTACTTCTACTTTTACTGAAGTAAATATTTATCTGGTTATTTGTACTTTTACTTAAGTACTGAGATTCAGTACTTCCTCCACCACTGGTTTTCACTGTCCAAAAAACGGGCCGATGACTTCCTTGTTCTATGAAGTCCCTCCTTCAGAAATTACGTAACGGGTTCTGATTGTGCCAGCGGTTCCTGTGTCGTGATTCGACAGCAGCTTATCGCACGTTGCCGTTTGGCGTTTCAGACAAATGTTTTTGTACATTATATGATTTATATTAGCATATTTATGTACATATATTTATATTTTTAAATTGCACTCTGCTCAAAACTGTGAGGGGCCACGTGCCCTCTCAGTTTGGGGCATGATGTTTCTGGGTGAGTTCATGCATCATTAAGCAAGTGGGAGAACAATGGCTTGCAAGATGCAACAGACAGACATCTGGGAGGGTGCAATACAACGGTCGCCTACCACTGTCAACAGTGAGAAGGAAGCAGCATTGGGCCAATAACCGTGATCTAGCAGGTTGGACAGATGCCTCCATCATGACAATAATATAACATAATAATTCTGATGAAAAGCCCATCTCCTTTACCAATGCACACAACTGCTGTGCTGATGGGGAGGTGGAGCTGCTAACTCATGACACCCTGTGAGCCTTTTGAGGAGAACACAAGTGAAAAAACAAAAACGCACACAAATCGTGTAAAAAAATTGAATTATATATATATTACATATATTACAGTATATATTATAGATTATACATATATATATGAAGAGTTCAGATGCAAAAGCCTCTAAATGCCATTTGAAATTTTCTTCTAGAATGGTCATTTTTATCAAGCTTGTATATTTAAGTTCCGTAATTTCACTTAAATGGCAATTAATAGGTAATCTTCATTGCCATTTAAGTGAAATTACTGAACTTAAATATACAAGCTTGATAAAAATGATCATTTTAGAAGAAAATTTCAAATGGGACAGAGGCTTTTGCATCTGAACTCTTTATATATATATGAATATTATATATTACAGTATCACCTCCCTGCCTTACACATTCATCAATATGAAGTTCCTTTACTCACTGCATTCCATAACAGATCAAATTTTAGAACCATTTAAACAGTAAATAATAAAGTGGGTGTGCATAACACACAAAACATGGTTTATTCAGAATTTCAGTATCTTAGAGGACCAGATGTGAGGAATCACAATCCACTGGTTCAGATGCCAGCAGGTGTTTCAATGGAACAGAAATGTTCTGGATCTTTAAAAAATATGAAGTAAGTACAATTCAAAATAAGTAAAATATAACAAAAAAAATAGAAAGGTCTGTGTGTATTATAAATTTAAGACTAACCAGCTTCCGCCTTCATTCAACCAGTCCACACAAATATAATTTAGATAATGGACACATACCGCTGAAAAAATATATCTAATATATATAATTTTGTTCTTCTATTTGGTAGAATGTTACAAATGCACTGAGAGGTAATTGTTAAATGGATTTGAGTGGCTGCACCCATGTGATTAATAAGCTGTCTGAGTGTGTTCAGTGTAGAGGCACTGAAGAATGAAAATGAAAAAAATAACCAAGCCCAAAGCAAAGGAAAAGATCCTTACAAAAATATTCAACTATTTGACATAATGTTTTAGCATCTCCAACTCAATTAATCGGCATCAACAACATTATCTATAGCTCCATATGTAAGCTTTTGTTATACCAGTGAAGAAATGATTCAATCACTTGTGTGCGAAAAGAGAGAGAGAGGGGGGGGGGGGGGGGTTACAGCGCATCAACATATCAATGAGACAAAAATAAAAGTCATATGTACAGAAAAAACAAACAAATCAGAGACAAGAAATGAAAAAAGAACATGAGAAAAAAGACAGCAAAAACTCACTTTGGCAAACAAAAGAGACATAACATAACAGCTGTAAAGCTCAGTGCACGTCACACTTCACTCTCCTCCCATTCCACACTCACTCACTCACTCACTTCTCAAACTGTTCAGTTTATACTCACCACAGCTGTCTCTTCGGAGGGATGCAGTCGTCTTTGTTGGAGGCTGTCACTCCCATGGCCATCTGCATCACTGTTATGTATTTCTGGTACTTCATATTGTCCACCAATACCGCCACGAAACCAACATAGGTGAGCTTGCGCGCGTCTATTCCCTTGCATCCGCCTGCGCTGGGTCCACGTCTGTCACTTTCAGAGCGCCATTTCCAGTACTGAGGGACTGACAAGGAAAACACTCCTCAAGAAGCGCGACAAAAGGTACCATGCCGCTAGGACCCATGTCTGTTGTGACTCTGTAATCTCATTAGTGCTCTGAATAGCCGACTAATCCATACAGTGTTGGTCAGGAGCGACACATTGTTTCTGCGCGCTCCTCGCGAAGCACTTTCTGTTCTGAAAACAATCAGAGAGAAACTCTGACAGAAGCCAGTGGCAAGTGACAGCAGCTGAGCGTTTGTGTGTGAGGTAGGAGAGAGGAAAAGTGTGCATGTATATACGCACAAAAAAGAGAGAGAGAGAGAGGGAGGGAGAGAGAGAAAGAGAGACGCGCACATGCTCGTGGAAAGCAAGAGTGGGGGTGAGAAGCAAAGAGAGACAGACAGTGAGAGAGCGTGCATGGAGCTCTCTCAGATGGCACGGCAATAGATTTTCAGAGAATCTAAAGATAATATGAGGTGATTTACAAAACACCGTGGTTCATCCAGCTCACAAAAAGGTCTGGATGCAAATGAGATCAAAATTGAGCATCCTGTGATTTGAGCTTTGTGACCGGTGATTACCTAATGGAAGAGGGGGATGGGAGACAGAAATAAGAGAGAGGGAGACGTGAAGAAGGGGAGAGAAGGCACAATGCATTTTTTAATCCTGAACACATGCACTTAACTGTCAGTAAACAAATTCGATACACAGATTAAATATTGTTCAGCCAAAAGCATCTGAATGCAACGGTGCTATTTTAATCCACATAAAACGTCACTCCTTTCAAAGTGACTATCTAAACAAGAGCCATTGCAATGACTACCTGCTGACCTTTTTCACTCTCAATCTGCTTAAGTTACCCTCATTTGATCCTGCAGAGGTCTAAAGGGCAGCCGATGGTAGCCTGACCATCGGCGGCATTAACAGAGTTAAAGCTCGGGCTTAATTAGAATGGGCACTTTGCCACTAGACAAGAGAATGTTACAGCCATATGCTTTCTAGGTAACTACAACATACACTCACCTAAAGGATTATTAGGAACACCTGTTCAATTTCTCATTAATGCAATTATCTAATCAACCAATCACATGGCAGTTGCTTCAATGCATTTAGGGGTGTGGTGCTGGTCAAGATAATGACCAGCCTGAACGCACAAATTTTTCTCGGGTTTACAAAGAATGATGTGAAAAGAGAAAAACGTGCAGTATGCGGCTACAACAGCAGAAGACCCCACCGGGTACCACTCATCTCCACTACAAATAGGAAAAAGAGGCTACAATTTGCAAGAACTCACCAAAATTGGACAGTTGAAGACTGGAAAAATGTTGCCTGGTCTGATGAGTCTCGATTTCTGTTGAGACATTCAGATGGTAGAGTCAGAATCTGGCGAGAACATGGATCCATCATGCCTTGTTACCACTGTGCAGGCTGGTGGTGGTGGTGTAATGGTGTGGGGGATGTTTTCTTGGCACACTTTAGGCCCCTTAGTGCCAATTGGGCACCGTTTAAATGCCACGGCCTACCTGAGCATTGTTTCTGACCATGTCCATCCCTTAAATGGCCACCATGTACCCATCCTCTGATGGCTACTTCCAGCAGGATAAGGCACCATGTCACAAAGCTTGAATCATTTCAAATTGGTTTCTTAAACATGACAATGAGTTCACTGTACTAAAATGTACAGTCACCACCAGATCTCAACCCAATAGAGCATCTTTGGGATGTGGTGGAATGGGAGCTTCGTGCCCTGGATGTGCATCCCACAAATCTCCATCAACTGCAAGATGCTATACTATCAAGATGGGGCTACATTTCTAAAGAATGCTTTCAGCACCTTGTTGAATCAATGCCACTTAGAATTAAGGCAGTTGTAAAGACGAAAGGGGGTCAAACACAGTATTAGTATGGTGTTCCTAATAATCCTTCAGGTGAGTGTACAATAGGATAATTTGTAAGTGCCTTTGAAGCAATTACTTTGTCATTCAGCATATCCTTTTGTTTACAGGACACTGATTTCAGGGACAGTCACCTAAAAAAATTAACTGCATTTGAGTGCTTTGTGCTCGATGGCAATCTTAGTAACTGCGCTTCGTTTCTTGGTTACGCCAAGGGGTTAAAGAGGGCCAGAACTGCGTTCCAGCACCTCGGATAAATTAATAAATAAATAGATTCATTAATCTCAACAAATCTCACTGGTCCCGATATGCAACGCATTCTCACCCCAAGGCGTCACCTTTGACCATGCTTCAATATTTGACGTTTTAGGCGCCCTTTAGCGTCACTTACATGACGCGATCCTACGGCGTCATCTAACTGACGCTAAAGGAAAGCGTCTGTTAGAGGACGCGGTTAGGTTTAGGTGTGGGGTGGGGGTAGGGTACACGCGATCCTAGGGCGTCATCTTACTGACGCTAAAGGGCGCCTAAAGCGTCAGATATTGAAGCATGTCCAAATGCTTCCCATGGCGTCAGTTAAGTGACGCCTTGGGGGTGAGAATGGGCTGCGATATGGGCCGACTGACCGACCGACCAACCTCCCTTCCTCCCCGCTGAACGCAAGCGATTACAAATGGTGATTGTGCGCGGTAAAGTTAGTTTTAGGTTCGATATATTTCACCTGACATTTGTTTTCCCTAGCCACTGTTCTATAGGGTCGTACAAAGACATCATTAGCAGGATTAGTTTTAACATTATGCAACCATTGTATATCGGCATTAAACATTATTTGTTCAAAATCACGTGCATTAATGCTGCATATTTATACCTGAGAATGCTTTGATGCGTTTGCACAGCGCATGATGAGGGAACGTCTGCCAATTCCACAAACTGCGTTAAACACAGCCTACAATTTGTATTATTTAAAATGACTTTTAAAATTCCAAAGCTTGTAGAAGGTGGCAATACTGACCTGGTAAATTCAAGTAAATTTACTTACATAAAACATATCAGTTAAGCCTATGTTTAAGGCGAAAATGAAAAGACCATCAGTCAAAGTTCAGCTTTAGGAGGGAAAGAAATAGGGCAGGATAAGGAGACTGAGAAAAAAAGAAAGATATAGATGAGGAGAGAGCAGGTATTGACAAAATAATCTAATGCCCGCTGACATGGTTTTAAAGCTATTATATAATTTTTTAAACTTAATTTTAATTTTTATAATTTTTTTCAGCCTTCAAAAGCGCTAAATTTCACATATGTAGGTCAGAGAAATATTTTTTTCTCAGGGGAGCATACCCCCCAACCCCCCTAAATACCTCACTTTTAAATGCACATGTCTGTGGGTGGGGCGAGGGATGATAATATGGGCTGGCATGGCTACAGTGCCAGGGCTAAATTTTTGTCCCCGTGATAAGCAATTTTAACATAGTATCGTCATGATATCAGTGTAGATGGGCCAAAATAAAACCATTAAAATAAGTGAAACTTGGAGCCACAGCGACAGTCTTGATCCAAAAAGTATAGCTATATACCACGATACTCGATATGTTGCACCTACTGAAAATTTGAGGGTTCCCCCACCTGCCAAATCCCACTTTAACCACAGGTTACGCCCATGCGGGCCTGAACCGGTACTCGGGCTGAAAGACACCCAGATCCTTAACCTTTAGGCCATAGCACTAATTGAGAAAGGGATTGGAATGGGGACTCTACACTTAAAATGGCTTGGAATGAAGAAATTGAAAGTGAATTGAGTGATTAGCAAGTCCATTGTAATTACAAAGGGACATTCTTATTGAAGAGAGATTCATTGATTATTATAATGGGCCTCTGGGGTGTGCAGAACAACTACTTAACTACAAGCTATACGGAGTAAAATGGTATGAAATGTGACCAGGCAGAGGTTTGAGAGTGCCTCAGTCCCACAGGAGTGCCTATTAACCTTTTTGTGTTAAGAATGACTAAGAGAGATGTGCTTTAGTGAGGTCAAACACCAGGACACATTC
Source organism: Pimephales promelas (assembly GCF_988280905.1). Classification (NCBI taxonomy): domain Eukaryota; kingdom Metazoa; phylum Chordata; class Actinopteri; order Cypriniformes; family Leuciscidae; genus Pimephales; species Pimephales promelas. Next base: position 35,791,200 of record NC_142769.1, read on the forward strand.
CTGAAAATTTCACTGAGATAACGTGGATCAAATGAGAGACCCCCTGAGACTATTACAATATTCTTCATATTTTCATTCAAGATATTTTGCAGTATACTTTTTTCTTTTTATTATATCAGTCTCGACTCTCAACACTTTTTTCTCCCTAACAGACCTGAAAAAAATGAGCACATTCTCCCCCGCAATTACATCCCAGACAGCAAACTGACATTGAATCAACGTGGAAACGACGTCTCTCATGACATTGAAACAACGTTGATTTGCTCATCGAATTAACGTTGAACCAACGTCAGACGCGGCATTCTTCAAAGATAAATGAAATCGAAAATTGGTTTGCTTTCATAACGTTGAAACAACGCGTTGATTTTAAGTTGATTTTCCGTTAGTTTTGAAAGAATGATGCATCTGACGTTGGTTCAACGTTAATTCGATGAGCAAAACTATGTCAGATCAACGTTGTTTCGATGTCATATTTCCACGTTGATTCAATGTCAGTTTGCTATCTGGGATGCATCTACACTATTGAATTGAGCCTCACTAGTGAATCATATCATGTCATATTAAATGTAACATCTACAATATTGTATATGAGTCATACTAAAAGTACATCAGATATATATTTTAAAGGAAAAAAACAGGACTATATTAAGTTAGTTCAAGGTAATATACCTACAAAGTTGCTATGGTGACCAGGAGGGGACATGTTCGGTTAACTCGTGGGAACATGATAATATGTCGTGGCCAAGAGATATTATTTGTGGGAATGTCATATTAATAGTGGGAAAATGATAGATCATTTTGTTGAGATAACAACATTGCAGTGTGGAGGACAAGGCCGAGGGCCGTAAGAGCGGCACAAGGCCGGTGGCGTGATTGATAATGAGCGACACCTGCGCAACGCACCGGTCTCGCATCTCTCACAGAGGAGCGGAAGCATAAAGGAGGAGCGAAGCCAGTGAAGATCTAGAGAGGAACAGGCCTGGTTTATTATGTCGCGTTTTGTTTCTGTTTTGTGTGGCCAGCAGTTGTCCGTGAGGGGCTGCTGGCATACTTTAATTTTTGTATTTGTTTATTTATTTATTAAAATAGTTGAATGAATTCTAGATTTTTAGAGTTTTAGATTCGTAAACAACTTATAGCAACCTGGAAATGGATAGGCCTATAATAATATTTATTTTTAATTAAGAACAACAAAATAAGGGCCTTGTCTGGACAAACAACAGTTTTACCACATAGCTAAAATGGACTAGCATGTTTTAACAAGTTGCTAGCATTAATAATGTTTGTTGCTAGCATGAAGTAGCATGTTTAATCACAATGCTATTATGTTTTAGTATGTTTCTAACACAAATTAACATGTTGCAAACATGTTTTATTGTGTGAATTAGCATGTTGTTAGCATAGTTTACCAGATCGCTAGCATGAATTCACTACTCACAAACACTACTATGAAGCTTGTGTTTAGCTGAATTACCAGATTGCTAACATGTTTCAGCACTTTGCTAGCATTAATTATTTGAGCTGCTAGCGTGTTCTTTGTGGTTGCTAGGGTGTTGCTAGTGTATCGCTAGGTGGTTGCAAGGATGTTCTGAGTGGTTGATATGGCATTGTTAGGTGGCTGCTAGATGTTTTGGGTGGGTGCTGTAGGGTGTTCTGGGTGGTTGCAATGGTGTTGCTAAGCAGTTACTAGGGTGTTTGTGTGATTGCTAGGCATCATAGGTAGTTGCTAGGTATTTTCAATGTTATATCAGTACACTGTCCAAAGTCAATAGAGGCCAGCTCCAATTTACTATGGTGTTTTGATGCTGAGGTATGGCTTTTCGTGTTCCTTTATAGTTGCTAGGGTGATCTAGATGGTTGCTGTTGTGAGCTAAGCTCTCATTGGGGTGGTAGACTGTTTGTCAAGCCAAAAAAATAATAAAAATAATAATAGAGAGAGGTGTATAAATATTTTTTCCTCTACAAAAAAAAAAATCATGAAAAAGATTAGTCGCTCAGGGGCTCCACTAAATTGAATGTATTTGATGACATGTGACAGCAGAAACAGAACAAAAGCAAATGCATTAAAGGCACGTAGGAATCACATGACCAACAGGCAAGTCCATCCTAATCAGAGAGCATGAAGGTCAGACAGAAAGTGACGTGTCAGCAACTTGCATGCCCTGAGGTCTCCAATAAAAGATAGAAAATAGACTTTTCTGTCTTTTTTATTCTGTCAATATTCTTCTCGGCAGGTCCTCGAAACACTTCAGATCAAGGTTTTAAAAATGGGAAACTGGATAATGGCTGGCCTAATCTATTCATGAGCTACGCAGATGAGTAAAACACTATGCATTTAAACAAATACTCTTCTCATATTCATAAATTTACATGCACACATCAGATCATGCAAATAAATTCAGATACATGTTCAAAAGCCATCGTGGGACACGTTTCATTTACTAAATTTAGAAACAAAGTCTAGGAAATGCATGTTATTCTCATCATCCTAAATTCGGTCGGTCTAATCCATTCTAATTACAATGATAAACACTGCATAATTTATGTTGCACTGTCCTTTTTGCAATGCATAATTTATATGTTTAATAAATTCAAGCACAAAGCTGACACTTGTCCCAGCCAATTATCATCTTTACTAAAAGTGTGCGGGATTTGCTAAAGAACTACTTAATACTTTATAATGTCATTTAAGAAAGGTCAAACAATCTAAGTGACACTGTCTAGCACACTACATTTTTGGTGTTTCCTGTCTCAAATGTGTTTTAATGTTTGCATCAATGGTGAATTGCTCTCACCAGCAAGGGGTCTGGGCAGCAGAAGTAGTCCAAGGTCAGGAGAGGTGGTTACTAAAATACAACAGCAGACAGCCACAGCAGGTTTTCCTATTAAAACCTCACACCTTTCAGTCACAGATGACAGTGAGGTGCTTAACTGAGGAAATGGCGACTGGCAAGCTGAGCAGAGAACTCGCACTGATTAAAGCTGGCATTTAAAAACTACTTCTCATAGTTTGTCCCTGCTTTGAGGAGCACCGGATGGGTTTAAGATGGAGATTTCCCAAGGGGGGAAATGTGTTGATTAACCCCGACCATAAGTTACACCCTCAACTGGCCACCGGACACCGCGGCGAGAGTAACTCTGAAGCCTTGAACTACAGCCCCTTCCATTAAATCACAGGGGGAAATCTAACAGAGATGGCCAATGATCCGAGCGGACACAGAGATTAATGAGGAGATGAATGCTGCTGCACAGGGAGAGAAAATCAAACCAACAAATAAACAAACAGATGCCCTTATTAGGGAGATTCATTCATGTCAGGCAATAGAGACGGACGGTGCCATCCACCAGCAGCTTGTTGTCAATGTTAGTTACTTTTTAAACACGAAAATCACATTCAGCATGACACAAACGGCTGCTGTGGTAATGAACAACCTGCTTGTTAAAGCGAATGTGTACTCCTGTATCGAAGGCAAAATTACTAAATATGCAGCGCAAGTTATATATTTCTAACTCCAAAAAATTAGCCACTGAACCAGTTTATAAAATCTTCAGGCTATGCTGGTTGCACTTGAAGTAGCGTTAGCATGGTCATGGGTTTTTTCTGATTTTGCTTGAGACCGGTAAGCATTAGCCTCAATAGTAGTCGTGTCTCCTTAATTTCTTATTTTTATTAGAGCCCGACCGATAAAGGATTTTGAAGGCCGATACCGATACAAATATTTTTGGGTTTTAAAATCCGATATTCCGATATATCAACCGATATTATTTTTTAAGTAAATATTATTGGATTTCACACACGTGTGAAAAAAAAGGCTAACTTTTCTGCACAAGATGATACGTTTGATACTTTTGTCTAAATGTTCACTCCTCGCAAGTATAATTTACATTTTACAATGCAGGGACTGTAACTACAGATATGCTAGTTATAAATACGGTAATCATTACTTTATTTAGGCAGAAAAAGTTCATTGTGGTTTCCAAGCTCATTAATGTTAACGTTAGCGGTCTTCCACCACTGATGATAGTGGCATTAGCTTGCTTTGTGGTTAGCTAGTCTATGATGAGCCATAATTTAGCAACATCATACTGCAAATTGTAAAACATACATTTTCAATATAACAGACCAAGGAGAGATGATTGAAGCGCGTTTTGTCCATTTTTATTTTATTTTTTAAATATTCATTTATCAACCATCATAACTGCCGATACCGATATTATACAAAAGAGGTTATACATACTGTAACCCCTTTTGTCTCGATCTGGATGATATCGCAGAGGTTTTGCTCCAAAAAAGGTCACAGACACGCACGGGAGAATACCCTTTGTCGTCATGGCAATCTGTTGCGCTGGTTGTGTTTGACGAACGTAGAAACAGTAACTAAGGGGGGCGGGGCTCGGAAAAAGGCTAACTGCCATGACGACATGATGCCCGGCAATCACCTCAGGACGTGAGATTTAAAGGGTTAGTTCGGTATTTTACTCTTGAAACCCTGTTTTAAGATCGTTTCTGATGAAATAGAACGGTTAAGATTGAAATTTGGACAAATGCTGCTGTCCAGAGAATTTTAGGTTTCTGTGTTAGCGCATCTGTGTTTTTTAAGTGTATAAAGGAATATACACTTATGCTGGGGAATCTTTCCACAAATAAAGCTTTCTTACATGCCAGCCCTTTTGGCAGCTGGCACACTTGTGAAATGAAATATGCACAAAGTGATCCAATATGCATGTAAACAAGCTTTCATTGGAATAACCCACTTTCTGTTCTTTTTCCTCCTTTCACCTCACTTAAATTCTGAGGCTTTCCCACGCATGAGCCAATACCTCCAGAGGCCTCAGGAAGTGTTGCCATTATGGAGGGGTTCGATGAGGTCGAGACCCTCTTGTTCCAGTCATAGTCCTACACGTATCTCTAAAAGCTGACTGAGGGGGCCGTCGGACCCATGCTGGTTGATAACATTTACTCTTAGAGCAGGAAATGGACAGATCCAATGACAGACTAAAACAGATTATTGCAAATACTGTATATCAGAACACTGATAAATAGCTCCTCAGTGCTGTCTGCCCAATATGTACGTAGTTGGCAATGCATTACATAGGGTGTGGTAAAGTTTAGCACAAAGAAAACAAATCCCAGTTCACAGTGACTACGTTTACATGCAGCCAATAACCCGTTCAAAACCGGCATATTAGCAATAACGGCCATGTAAACACCGGCAAAAACCCGAATATGCTCATATCCTGGATTTTAAAAACCCGGTTATGATCCCTGGCCTGGGGTACCCTTTTTCTAACCCGAATTTTTTTGAGTAGAGGAACTTCTTGTATGTGCCAGAAAACCCACGTGCAGTTCAGTATACCGGCAGTAAACAAGAGGTAGAGGTAAACATGGCGAGATGCACCAAAGCACAAACAAAGGCGATCACCATCTGCCCCGAACTATTCATTATCCGTGTGCTGCTGCTGTTGTTGTTGTCTTTGGATACAGAAAGAAGAATCGGACAACATTCACTACATTCCTCCCGGGTTAGTGACATCCCAACCCTAAAATGTATATAAGCCCCGCCTTCTGGAACACACAGCCCATGTTGTTGTAGTCAAGCACATTTGTGAGTCTGCTCAAGCTGTCGCATCCGTGTTTTCACATTCAATACAGTACGTAACACAAATGTAATAACATGTCACTCTGTAGGCATCTTACAACAGTTCCAACTTCCAATACAAACGATTTTATAGGTTATCATGACAGAATATGCTAATCAAAGACATTATAGATAGTTATGTCGTCTGCGAGCATCTTTGTTGCGTTGTTGACTACTAACAGATTGGCAAGCGTTCAATGTCTGCTAATCTCCGTGATTTGCACGCGATATCACCCTGACGTATCGGCGAGCTCAACTATTTGCAAATCGGGCTTAAAATCCTGTAGCGTGAACTTGGCTTAACACACACCAGCTCTTGAAGCTCCTCCCTCTGTGCCGGGAGCAGCAGCTCATTTGCATTTAAAGGGACACACACGAAACGACAGGTTTTTACTGACCCTTCAACATGCTATAAAAAGTTATCTGTGGGGTATTTTGAGCTAAAACTTCACATACACACTCTGGGAAAAACAGAGACTTATTTTACATATTGTAAAAAGGGGCATTATGCCACCCCTTTAAAGATTTTTCTACATGTTCACATCCTTACTGCCCTTTAGCATCAACACCAAGGTTTTAAATGTTGAAATTGTGTGATGTCAGTTGTGTTGCCAGAAGATAAAAACGTCCGACATTGGATGTTGACGTCAGTCTGACGTCATATCATTGTCTGGTGCCTGCTGGGCTTCTATGCTGCTTTCTTATTATCAATGCTAAAAACAGTAGTGCTACTTTTTTTCTATATTTTTCTACAAGTAAAAAAGCTTCTGAAACTTTGACTTTCCTTTCATCGGTTTATATAATAATACACACTATACATGACATGTGATACTTGACAAAATTCAACAAAATATAATAACTCACAGCAGTTGAATATATTAGAACATGAACAGCAGATTGAAAAATCATTTGTTATTTACCTGAAATCTAGTTCTTCCAAATATTGGGGCTCTTAAAACGCTTCAGTATATTTCAAACATACCTAGCCTCATGTATGCAGGAGGGACTTGCAGTCACAGAGGGCTAAAAGAAGTTGGGGTCGAGGTCTTGGGCTAAGAGCTCAGTACAAGTTGAGTCAGGAGTCAGGACTGGAGAAGTGATTTATGACAGTTGTCCAGAGGGCAGGGAAAAGGCAGAGGACAGATGAAGCAGGTGAGGGGGAAGGGCCAGAAAGGAAGGGCAGAGTGCTGTGGCATCTCATAGCGGGCAGAAACAGAAGGGCAGTGAGGCATGAGGCCGCAGCAGTCCTACTCTGCCTCCTGCATCTCTCACTCCTACACTCTTTCATCAACTCTCCTGTCACCTCATCTCTTCAGTCATTAGTGCCCCACACTGAGAAAAGTGCTGACGGCTCCTGAAGTCTTACAGTTCTGGGGAAACTCAATCATATGATCACCTGAACTTTCTGTACTAAGATGAGCTCTACACCACACCAGAAACTCCAAAAAGTAACTGGACCACAGAGATGCATGCAAAACAATTAAATAATAATAAACAAAAAATATAATAAAATGAATACATTTTGTGATTAATTATATACTTTATATAAACATTTTTTCAATTTTATATCAAGTTATTGCAGTAAATTACTTATTTAAAATTAGCATAAAGATTGTGTATTTTCTTCCCTATTGTGACATACAAGAAGATTTATCAAACAAGAAAGATGTAGGGTGGATTTTGTATGTCTGTAGTTGATTGGATTGTTGTGGTTGCTATTGTTGTGATGTCATGCGAGTCCCATCTTCGTTATCATTTGTATGGCTTTACTTTAAGTTCTTTTAAGTACTGTTTTTTTTCTTCCTTTTTTTCTTTTACTGTATTTTCCCAATTCTACAGCAATTTGGTTCAATGTTTATTGTTTTTAAATGTTTTTATAAATAAACTTGAAATTGAATCAGATGAGAGTTGCTAAAAGAGGGAGGGGAAATTGTTCTGATTAAAGAATACAAGGGCACATGAATTTTAAGAAAATAATTATGTGCATAAATAAATAATTTATAATAAATACACCCCCCCACACACACACACACACACACTGCACCCACAGATTTATTTAATATTATTTCCTTTCAGGGTGTCACAAAAAAAATATGTAAAGTAATAAATAGCAGTTGTGAAAAGGTAATATAAATTGTCAAATATGTCAAAAAAAGACAAAGCAAGAAGCTTTGTGCACCGAGACATTCTTAAGTGTATACAGGCTGGAATAGCGCCTTCGCCTTAACAAGGGGGTCGTCAGAATCTGACAGTGTTTCCATGGTAATGAGGAGAATGGATTTTCAGCTCTTCCAGAGGAAATTCACTCTGGAAAGCTCAGATTCTCTTACAAAAAAGCAAAAGAGTGGCAGAGAGACATAGTTAGAGATTGACAGAGAAATAAGACAATGTGATTATGTCAGTTGCAAATGCCTAGTGTGTATGTGTGTGCTTGCATGTGAGTCCATTAGAATTCAATCCTGTGTACTAGTCAATTTCAATCAATGGATAAATACTGGTCTGAGAACAAAAGGGAGAGATGGTTCTACTAATGTGCTAACTGACAAAGAGACTCCTGGGTGCAGTTTCAAGGGTCATGTTGTTGCCATGGCATCAGGACACTAGCTGAAGGCAAAAAAAGGAGACAGTATGTGAGCATACAAATCTCTCTTACATATTATTTTTTTTCCCCATTCTTAAAGGAATAGTTCAATCTGAAAATTCAGTCATAATGTCATTCCAAACTTGTATGACTTACTTTCTATGCAGGAGAAGATATTTTGAAGAATATCGGTAAACAAACATTTTTGGTAAACATTGACTTTCATAGTATGAGAAATATCTTCATCAGAATTTTCCTTTTTGGGTGAACTATCCCTTTAACTAGTGGACGGTAAACTAGTTTAGAACTGGGGATCATCACAGGTTCTCACACAAGCTCATTCATTTACCACCCACCCTGGTGTTGGGGGGAGGAGTTGAAGGATAAGAGTTGGTTTCTAAACAATATTACCTTGCAGCAGATATAGGAGAACAGTACGTCAAAATTAGAGAAACATGGTGCAAAACAAGAATCGCAGACACAACACTCCTCGATCTCTCCTACTTCAAGAGAACATTTGAGAGCAAATTCTAAAGTATCTACTGTACAAACATATCAGTTAGAGTTATCAACACTATCTGGAACAACTTTATAAACTTTATAAAAAGAGACAGAGGTAGAAGCACAGTTTTCCACTCTTATATTTTGGCTAACACATTTGTTTAAAATCTAGTCCACTTTTCAGGCACATCAAACAGCTTCCTTTTTCCATTATGCAAGGCCAAGCTATTTAAATGTAATTAAATTGTTGTTCTTCAGGAGCTTCCTTTGTTTGAAACTTAACGCTGAGCAATGACGTTTGTGTGTGCGTTTCACTGCGATTAATTTAGCATCCTCCCTTTGTTTATTTTAGCTGTTTACAGCATCAGGTCTGGTTCTGAATGAATGCCAATGCCAGGCGCGGGAAGGAGAGGGTATATTTCTGCTGCACCAGCCACTTCTGCATTGGCTTATCAAGGTCAGCCAATAAGCCGAGAGCCAGAGCCTGTGGAGGAAGAAACCTGAACCAGCACAGCGTCACAGCACGGCGCACACAAATCACGCCAATCCGACTTGGTCCGTAACTACAGGAGATAGGTGACAGTGCCCTGTTTCAAAACTATAATTATTTGGTTTAAGGAGAGTTTTTTGGCTGATGTTAAACTTTTTGAGAGTGCCCAGTTTCAGGCCTAGTTTCACAGACAGGGCTTAGATTAAGCCAATAAAATAAAGCCTTTGGTAAACATAACTTTACGATACTTGTTCTGCAATGTAAACTGCACACACTCACCCAAACTTTCTTATCCTAGTTACTTATTAAAAACATACATTTCCAAAAATAAACATAAATGCTTTGTGTGTATTGATGTCATCCCTGCATGACACCAGACACGACTACTGCTCCATCTCAATTCAGAGGATGCATTTTTTATTTTATTTTGGGTTAACTAATTTTGTTGCTATCCACGATACAATACATATTGTTGCATTTTTGTATTGCGATATATTGTGACACGATATATTACACCCCTAATGCCCATTTTATTGAGGGTTTGTGAGATGTTTTACCAATACACTGGGCTTATGCCGCTTTTCCACTGCATGGTACGGTACAGCATGGTTCGGTAAGGCATGCTTTGGCGCTTTTCCAATGCATGGTACGGTACGGCTCAGCTCGGTACGGCTCACTTGTGGTGCTTTTCCACTGCATGTACAGCTCGCTTCTGCTCGCTTTAAATGTTACCACCTCTGTTGAGATTCCAAGCGTACCGATACTGAAATGTGACGTGAACACAACACACTGTAAATCACTGATTGGTCAGACAGAATTGTCACTACTACCAGCGCGTCATTGTATTTGCGAGACATCAAACCCGCTAGATTTAAATAACCACTTTAGCCAGGAACAGCCACCGCTGTAGCACCTGTTTTAAAACTACTTGCTTGACTTTCTTGAAGAAAAAAAGAAAGAAAGAAAACTTCCAAAAAAAGAAATGGCTGAATCATGGTCAGTGGACAAAGTACAGACATTCCTCTCGTTGGTTGCAGAGGAGCGGATAAACTATAACAGTCAGACTATTAATCCCGATTCCCACCCACTTTGAAGCGGTACTAACTGCAGTGGAAAAGCAAACCGAGCCATGCCGTGCTGATCCGAGTCGTACCACGCAGTGGAAAAGAGCCATTACAAACGTAACCTTAAAGGTAAGGTAGGCAATTTTTCGAAGAGGCTAGCAATAGCAGGATACTGTTGCTTTGAAAGCATTGGATCCCACCCTCCCTTTAGAGTGCTCCCCAAAGCCACGCCTCCTGGAAAACACATGAACGCATACAGCAGGGAGCAAAGCATCACAAGGGCTTGCTTCTCAATATCCCTTCTCATTTCCTCGCTCCTCTGTCCTCCATCCTAGGACCCGGAAACCGATCGAGCTCAGCCATCTTGAAGACATCTCAATTCTCGAATTCCACCACGAGGAGGTAAGGATTGAAGAGTGAGGCGGCTTCCAGAGGAGTAATGAGCAAGGATGCACAGGTGTATCCTTTGCGGAAGTGTTTTAATATAAATTTTCAATATATATTTTCCTCCTTGCATTTTCCATCTTGAATATTTCAACAGGTTTAGGATTAGTTGTGGGGGAGGGGTTAGGATTAGGGACAGGGTTGGGATTAGGCAATTAGGTAATAACTTCAAGGAGGGGGGTAATAATTTGGCAGGGCACAACACCAGTCTTGGCAGAAATAGTCTCTATGCACGATCGCTTCCGGGTTTGTCTCAGCACGCCCAGTTACATCCGGTGCTGTGTCAGTCTATGGTCAGAAGCTGGTTTTGCGTTAGGTGGAGATAGTGTCAAATTACACTTGCTGTTTATAAAAACGTCCTGCGGTTAAAGTGAATGATGTTAACAACACTGTGAGGCAGTTAGCTGTCACACAAGAGTGAAAAATAGAAGTTATTTAAATTATATATTTCGAGCTACATCAACAACTTTGAGGGTTAGTATTTTCTCATAACGTACGAAATCCGACTAGCGAATCTGCGTTTCTAAAATCGTTGTCTCCGTTTCGGAGAAAATGGATTTTATTAAAGTTTTGCTGCTATACACTTGGCCTGCAGAACGCGCTTTTGGAAGTAAAGATGCTGAGATTCTTTCGGACACGCGTCAGCAGGGTTCGTGCATAGAGCCTATTATCTTGTCGAAAATATTGCATTGCGTGCTTCTGGTGGTACAGTGTGGTAGTCAGTGTGGTACATAAGTAGGTACACTTTTGATCTTTTCCACATATTTTCTATCTATCTATCTGGTTTGGGGACAGTCGAGAAGCTTACACACACACACACACACACTACAGCCTCACGTGCGACGAGCCACGTCTCTCTGGGCAACCGCGTAAACTAACGTTAGTGTTTTTCCACCACAGCCAATCATGTTGCATGCTTTTTGTTTCACTGACGTTGACTAGGTATTGAACCCCTTAGGTATTGAAATTTGGTACAGAAAAACAAGACATGTTTTGATACTCGGTGGTCGAGGCAATTCCATTGGTACCTAAAGAGCATTGAACGCGATACCCAACCCTACGCTTGAGTGATCAAGCTTTCAAACGATTTCTCCGTCCTCCTCTTCTTTCCTTGCAGCCTTCCCTCGCATCCTACAGGGGTGGAGCTGAGATGCGAGGAAAGGAAACAAAGATGCAAAAAATAAGAATTGAGAAGCACCCAGAGTTAAACTGCCTCATGTCTCAAAGCACATAACATTACAATAATAATGGACGTAAATAACTTAAAGAGCACTGACCTGTATCACCTGACTGCTGCGGATTCATTTTGGCATTGATAGTGTTGCTATTGAAACGCATAAATTCAAGTCACGAAAAGCTCGGAGTATAATGTCACGGTTTTCCAACTCATTCAAATTACAGTATGGCGTGAACGCAGAATAAGCTAGTTGTTTTGGTTCAGGAAGAACTGTAAAAGGTGGCTGCCGTTTAGGTTGCACTGCTCGGTGACTGACGTCTGTCTACAACTCTGCATAGCATGAAATGAGCTGATGATGTGTGATGTCTGAACAAGCAGGGTATGGAAATACATGTGTTAACAGCCAGGTAGGACATCGTATCGTTGCCCTCAGACCGAATGCATTAATTAGACAAACATTATATGGTCCTACACCTTCCACGGACATATAAATACATTTAGACCATTAAATTAGTGGTTGCTATCAGGATGTGAAGAGACTTTCAACCAGTTTCCAACCAAATCTGGAACAAATTACCTAAACTGCCTTTTAGTAGGAAGACATTGCGTTTTCACCAACAGCTTGGAATCAATCAGCCATTCTTGAGTAGCTTTATGGGCTTTTCTGTGCATTTAGGTAGATAATCCAAAACCTGTTACATAATTAAAGAATTTCATAACTTCTCTGTGGCCTTTTCTGAAATGCCGCTTTAAAGCAAGAACTCTCAAATGTTTGCCTGTGTGGTTGGATCGATAAGGCCGATTAAAGCCTAAGCCACATCAATGGCACACAGGAGACCTATCAATAATCTCACTTCCAGTCAGGCAGAACTACTACAGAGAGCTAGGGGACACATACAAACACTGAAATTTCAAGCTTAAGGGAGCTGGAATGAAATGATATGGGGTCCCAATCCATCACAGCCCACTCTTGATTTGACCAAGCCATAACGTTATCAAATTTACTTTTTTATATATAAAAGTAAATAGACCTAAAACCCAGGCTAGAACAAAAGAGTGCTAGAAGAGCATAAAGTAATTTGAAGTGACTGAAACTAAAGATATAGTACAATATATACAACGCACAATATATAACGGTAAATTAGTTATCAGTCGATGTTAGCAATTCTTTACATTTTATTGGTATTGCTAAATCAATTGAGTATTTAAGTATACATGCTCGTTTCCTCTATTTTAATATTTAGATAACTTTTGTAATCATCTAAAAAGCAATTCAGTTACACTTAAAAACACTAATAATAATAAAAATAAAAAAGGTAAAGTGCCATAGCATCGGACTAAAAAAAAGGCTTGGAATGATAAATCAGTTTGTCCAAAGAACTCATTACATAAGCTGTTCAGCTGATTTCACACGTAAAGTGGAACTTGAAAGATTTATTAAGATGGGTGAAATAAGCTGGATCCTTCAAAAATTCTCTAGTTGTGAGATTAAAGGGCACAGATTGTATTTGTCGCCCACCTCTATTCGTTGTACTTACTCACATTCACGTTTAATACAAAATCTGGCAGCCCCACTGGCCCAAGTGAGCTTACACTCAGCAAATGTACAGCAACAGACTCCTTGGCAGTCTATTCAAGGACATCCCATTAACAAACGCAAGGGTTTGACTGACAAGTTGTTGATCCAATCGCAAACGTCCCAAGGAGTCTCTGGCGGTTTTCCCCACAGTCTCTGAGTCACTTGCACATTTCACAAACATGGCCTCTCAGCCAGCATCAGTCAGGAACTATTTAGTGGTGCTCTGAAAAACCTCATTGGTTTGTCCCCTAACGGCCAGGGAATGGAAAGGGTAACCTAATGCAGGCTGACAGTCCTCTTCTCACCGTCCACACTTTTTCCTTCTTTTTCTTCCGTCTAAGGTGCCTTAAACTAGAGCTTTTGATGTGGTTTGTAGTCAATCTGAAGACAGTTTGATTCGTTCAGTTGGTGTGAAAGCTTTCTCCCAAAGAAAGCTTTCCACCAATGATGCCAACTTACTGTGATTCAGAGCCAAATAATACAATGGCTGCATCTTAATGTGCAATAGTATGCAGAATTAGGATTAGTGCCTCTCAAATCACAATACTTTGTAAATAATATGCAAAAAGGTTCCCGCATACTAGACTATTTCTGGAGGATTTTGAAAGTTTGCATATCTGCATGCTTTATGGATTACCATCAGCAATAAAATACTTGTTTTTCACAGTAAAATGGTAAAGAATGTAAAGCCGAAGCTGTAGTGAGCATAAGATGTCTGTCGGTCATTTAATGCAGGTCTATGGTCACCACCTCAAAGAGCATGCACAGAGAAGTCCAAATTAAACATGATTTAATGACTCATAAATGTAAGTACACATTGATGGCCTAAGACACGAAACAAACATTATTTATATTGTTATTACCATAACCACAGCACAGCCATTTTTATATTTTTAGGTGAAACCGTTATTGTCTGTTAGTCATATAATGCAGGTCTATGGTCACCACCTCAAAGAGCAAGCACAGAGAAGTCCAAATTAAACATGATTTAATGACTCATAAATGTAAGTACACATTGATGGCCTAAGACACGAAACAAACATTATTTATATTGTTATTACCATAACCACAGCACAGCCATTTTTATATTTTTAGGTGAAACCGTTATTGTCTGTTAGTCATATAATGCAGGTCTATGGTCACCACCTCAAAGAGCAAGCACAGAGAAGTCCAAATTAAACATGATTTAATGACTCATAAATGTAAGTACACATTGATGGCCTAAGACACGAAACAAACATTATTTATATTGTTATTACCATAACCACAGCACAGCCATTTTTATATTTTTAGGTGAAACCGTTATTGTCTGTTAGTCATATAATGCAGGTCTATGGTCACCACCTCAAAGAGCAAGCACAGAGAAGTCCAAATTAAACATGATTTAATGACTCGTAAATGTAAGTACACATTGATGGCCTAAGGCACGAAACGAGCGGCTTGTGTGAGAACACGAACAGTATTTATATCGTTTTACCTCTTGTAACCACAGCCACGTCCAAGAGGTCTAAGAGTGCGGGCGCTCGGTCTGCGCTCGTTTCGTGCCTTAGGCCATCAATGTGTACATACATTTACGAGTCATTAAATCCTGTTTAATTTGGACTTCTCTGTGCATGCTCTTTGAGGTGGTGATGTAGACCTTCATTAAATGACTGACAGACAATAACGGTTTCACCTAAAAATATCAAAATTGAAACTACTGCGGAAACAAAGACACCTGCATCTTGGATGCCCTTGATGTAAGCTAAAACATTTCAAAGTGAACCCTTTAAGGAATATATCCTTAGAGGCTATGTTTCTAATAAAGAAGAAGTCAACAGTAAACCTGGACAGATTATCATAATGAAAGAGTCTTTTTCTATGCAAGGTTTTGTAGAAAATATTTAGGGCAGGCAAATTAATTATGCAAGTATTTAGCTCATGGTAAAACAAAAACTAAATTAAGCACCTTCTTGTACTCCTGAATCTTCTTAACAGTCTTTAAGTATGCTCTAAACCCAAACACTGAGAACAAACATGTGTCTATGTAAACAGAGATACTGAATAAATAGAGAACTAAATCTCAGACCAAAGTGTTCAGACTGCCAAGTTAGAGCTGGAATCTTAAACTGTAAAACTGTTGTGGACGAACTGAAGGGATGAAGTGAGATCAAAGCGCTGGAAACCAGAGCACCATATACAGTAAGAGCTGGATTAAAGGAACAACATGAATTGAGCAGAAGAGTATTTAGTGTATGTTTAGACAAGACTGCAGCTGTTTAGTGAGGCCAAAATGAAACAGACCCAACACTTGAGCACGAACCGAGAGAAAGCAGTGATAAACAATCTGTTCCCAGGTGTGCCAATCTCTCCTTGAGTGTATATACTCCAGTGTTTCTCATGTTCTTTGTCTGGTGTTGTTCTTCTATGGATGGTATCTGTGTGCGTGCTTGTTGTCAGTTTTGTTCGCCTTCCTTGCACGTGTCTGCATTTAGCAGTTTTGCCTGGAATCTGGATTTACTTTTATTATGTTTGTTTGAATAAATATTTGCTGCATATGGATCCCACTCTCGTTCCTCTGAAACACCCACCGTTACATTATTAGAATTATTTCTGAAGAATCACGAGACACTAAAGACTGTAGTAATGATGCTGAAAATTCAGCTTCACGTCAAAGAAAAAGATTACATTTTTAAATATATTAGAATAGATTTTAAATTGTTATATTACAAATATTTTGATAAAATGCAGCTTTGTAGAACATAATCTATAAGACACTTTGATCAAAAACATTAAACCAGACAGACATATGGGGTACAATTGTCTAAAGCTATAACTAAAATTTAAATGCCTAAAAAGCTATTAATTTAGAAGGCAAAAGCTTCTTTCAAATACACTAGTAGAATATCTGTGAAAAAAAAGATCATATTAAAGGTATAGCGGAGGATTTTCTTTTTCCGGGTGGGTAGTCTATACTATTGGTCCACCTAAGTGTCAATCATTCTGGTGATGTTTACGCAAGGCCGTCGTACGTGCTGCTCATCCCTTCACTTTCAGGTGTATTATGTCGGAGTTACGGTTTCAGCCATTCCTTTGAAAATGGCTGAGGGTCGAAAGAGAAAAAACGTATACGAAGTGTATGATAAGAAGAGAAAGGCCACATAATATAGAAACAAGACCAGAGTGATTTTGGTTGAATATCACACGCTGGCGTGCGCTAAAAGCACAGGTTGGGCTTCTCACTGATGCCGCAGTCGCGAAGATTCTACCAGACAGGTAAAGTTTGTCATGCTATTTGGAGAAATCCATTTAAAATCACTAGTAGTTAATGCAAGCTACTTAGCAATGCTAGCCCTGGCAAGAGTCATGCACCGCATAGACACGGTAAACATCTCAATTTGTCTAAAGTAGCCTTTTGACCAAAATGGTAAATGGTATTACGCTAAAATATTCTAAAATCTTGTGTGTTTATTATTACACAAATGCAACAAGCTACTTCTCCATATGCAACTATGTATAAAAATACCGTATTAACAATGAGAGATATTAGGTTAAGGACCAACGTAATAGCACTGCTTATATGTTGCTATGTAATGTAATTGCGATTTGCAAAATAGTTTCCTCAGAACGTATTTCGTGTGATACAGGGTTGCACATATCATGTCTCGAGTCCTCGGTCACTCAATCGATCAGTATAATAAGTAAATAAAACACAGAAGGGCATTTGACATGTTGTCTTTTTTATGAATATTGTTGAGTTAGTTTAGAATTTGCAACATAATTGTGCAAGGCGTAATAGACGTTCCCTCTCGGGAGCAAGAGTGTTGTGTTTGTGCATGTGCATTTTTTTTTAAAATTGGAGAGGGCGGGTCTTCTCTAAAATTCGGAAAGATCCTCCGCTATACCTTTAACTGCTTGCTTTTCACAGAGCCACCGCTCACCAAATGCTATGAAATAACTGAGAATGTGTTAGAATTACACTTATCTTCTCACTCAAAGGTTTTTTTAAAAGGACATTTATTTTAGTACTCTTCCACTGAAAAAGCTGGATACAAGCAAAAAAAGGAAGACAGATGATGACACTTCAAACGTGAAGTTGAGAGGGGCAAAAAAAAAAAAAAAAAACGAAGAACAATCCTGCAATTGCCTTAACCCAGAGACACCTGCCATGAAAAGGGGCCCTTTGAAGTCATTAGCAGAGCTGGACAAGACATTGCATTTACATTTGAAACAAAAAGGCTGATTGGCTGTCAGCCTACTCATATAAAGCCCAGCTGAAAATGCTAGCCACAGAATGATAACGTCTACTTTATCACACCAAACAAACAATAAAATCCACATGCTGGGGGTGGTTGTGCCATTTACAGACTGGCATCAGGCCGTGTGACGAAAGCAACAACAAGGCAAGGTAAAATCTCAGCTGCTTAAAAAATAAAAAGCTGGGTTGTGGATCTCATGACTGAGCAGTCACAGACAGTGCAGCAGGATCTGGTGCTGTAGAGCTAAACTGGCCTAATTAGAGCTCACAGGACATCCGCACACTAATCCCCCACTCAACCCCATCATCCTCACGGCTTTCATCTGTCCATGTGGACGGCTCCGCCAATCCAATAAGCATGTGTGGGCTATATTATGGACAGTAATGTAATGTACATGTAATATGATCTTAAACAATTAGGTGGGCATTGAGGAGAAAGATTTAAGGCACTACAGTATGGCTAAAAGTTTGTTATACATACAAACTCACCAGCCACTTATTGGTCCATTTTAACATTATAGCATCACACAGTTTCTGCATATTTTTGGCATTGGTACAACAGCTTGTCACTGGGGCAGTAACCTACAAATGACATCACAATGAAAGACTCATTCATCTCCTCATGATTGGACTACTGCAACTCACTACTCTTTGGCATCAGCTCAACCTACATCAAACTACTCCAACTGGTCCAGAACGCAGCCGCCCGACTCATCACCCGCTCCAAATCCTGCCACCACATCACTCCAGTCCTAAAACAACTACATTGGCTTCCCATTTCCCATCGGATCACATACAAAATCCTGGTCCTTACCAACAAAGCCATGCACCATCTGGCCCCATCATATCTCACTGCCCTCTTCTCCCCCTACTAACCCTCACGGCCCCTCAGATCCACCTCAGCCGGTCTCCTCTGCATCCACAAGTCCAAGCTCCGCAGTTTTGGGGACAGAGCCTTCTCTAGGGTAGCTCCCAGGCTCTGGAACTCCCTCCCCCATGAGATCCGCACCTCTGAGTCCCTCACCATCTTCCAGTTCCACTTCCACCTAAAGACCCATCTCTTCACCTCTGCCTATCCGTAGCTCCACGCCCCTTCCATTTTGTATTTGTGTCTGAATCTATATATTTACCTGCCCTGTAAAGCGACTTTGAGTTCGTGAAAAGTGGTATATAAATCAAATGTATTATCTTTGTACCTTCTTTTTTACTTATTAGTATCTTAGAGTAATACCTTAAAGCTACACTGTGTGATTTTTACCCCCATCTAGCGGTGAAAAGGTATATGACCATCCAGTGAATATTAGTTTCTGTTTCTCTCAATTCCGATTTCGTTTTAACTCCTACGGTGGCCAATGTAGTCCAAGATTAACATGGCTTCCTGTTCGACCTCGTCCATGAGTGTTAACTCAAACGTAAATGCGAAAGGCGAAGCTTGAATTAATGGGTATGTCCCTCTTTGGCTAATGTACATTCAAGATGGAGGGGCAACATGGCGACCAACATTAGAACCCCTTACCCGTATATATTTTCAATGGCATATTATACACTCACAAGAATACTTTATTACTTGAACAAAGTAAATATACATTAATGAGCACATATATTTTTGAAAGAACTAAGTGTTTTTAGCTAAGAATAAACTAAAAGAGTTACACAGCAGTTTTAAGGTACTACTATGAACCTTTTTGTGGTAAAAAAAAAAAAAAGGTACAAAGATGTCCTTTTAAGGGTTCTGCCCCAGTGACAAGCTGTTGTACCCCTAAAGGTAAAATTTGTACACTTTTTTTTCACCTCTGAGCCTGTGCGAACTGTGAATTACCGACAGAAGTGTTTGGTCTTCTGCTGCTGTAGCCCAAAAGATTAAAAAAAAAAAGTTCAGTTTGCACCATAACTGGACAATAAAAGATTGTAAAAACATTGACTTGGATAAGTCTCGATTTCTGCTGCAACATTCAGATAGTAGGGTTACATGGATCCATCCTGCCTTGTATCAATAGTTTGGAGGATATTATCTTGCCTCACTTTGGGCCCCTTAATACCAATTGAGGATCGCTTAAACGCCACAGCCTACCTGAGCATTAGTGTTCTGCAGACCTTGGTTGTAACAAGTGCTTATTTAAGTTACTGTTGCATTTCTATTAGCTCAAACCAGTCTGGCAGTTCTCTGAACTCTGGCACCAGCAAGGCATTTTCACTCACAGAGCTGACACTTTTCGGACCATTCTCTGTAAAATGTGAAAATCTCACCCCATCTGGCACTAACAACCATGCCACTTTCAAAGTCACTTAAATCCCCTTTCTACCCCATTCTGAGGCTCAGTTTTAACTTCAGCAGATCTTGATCATGTCAACATGCCTAAATTAAGTTTATGAGCAGTGGAAAAGTGGCCAGTGAGTATTTATTTTAATTTATAAAATTAATGCATTTTTAATTTGTATCAGTCATTATTTTGATATTTAATTGTTCTGCCTATTTTAAAGGTACAGGTGATTGTAAATAGATAATGCAAAGATCTGTTTTCCATGCAAGCATGCTGTTGTTGTCATGTGCATATACAGTAACAGACATTTGCTGTTTTTTTTTATCAAAACAGTATGGATACAGTTTTGCAGTATATCACACATTTATCAGTTATCAACCGCAACATAAAAATAATTATCACCTTATTAGTATCGGCCAGAATTTGATCACTCGTTTTGAGGGGTGCTTCTGATAAATTGTTTGTATCTTATGAAAAAAAATAATCAATTAAATCAACAGGTTATTGTGGTCTCACCCAATGTACAGTATATGATGACGAATCCTCAAGGCCATTTAGCCATGTTTGAGTTATACAATTGTCACTCCAGAGACCTCACCTTGACCTGTCTATTCTATTATCCTTTCAATGCTATTGTCAGATATACCAATCAGAATATGTTTTATGATCCTAATATGGTAGGGCATATTTTCCTTTTTTTAATCTATTTAAAACACATAACATCATGTGCAGCATTTATCACTGGACAAAAAAACATGTTATAATGACTTGCTTAATCCAACAAAACAACAACAAAAAAGAGAACATTATGAGATTCATCTATGTATAACTTTTGTAGCAATCACTACACTCATAACAAAAACAACAACATTTGTTATTCTGGGATTTTCAAATGTTCCTCTCTCCATATAAACACCATGATGGGAAACATATCTGCCATATCCTGCAAGCTGAATTCTGTTTAAATTCAGCCCATCTGTAAATCTCTCTCTCTGTCCAGTTGTATATGCTTGCAATGTTTTATGCATAGTCTCAGCAAAATGTTCTTGGTATCGCTTGTAAAAGTGTGCTACCCATTCAAAACCCCCACAGCTTCAACAACGCATGCGTACTAGGGTGACGAAGTTATATTTTAGTATATCTTCCTTTCTCTAATTTTAGATTTCGCTGTCAGGGTGCTGTTAGTCAAGTAAAAAAACATAAAGTCGTTTTGCTTTGATGTCTTTGTCCTCTCTGATGGTTATACTTCAGTTGCTCCTCTCAGCCAAGAATAGACTACTTGAAAATCTATACAATGGCTCTCTAGATTACGCCTTATTTTAAAATGGCTACATTAAACTACAATGCAATGTCACTATATAAAAAAATATCCATTTACATGCAAACTGTGAAGAAAAACCTACACAGTCTGCTCTATCTAATAATAGAAAGCACAGGATAATGTTCTGTCTCTATAAATAATGCAGATTATGGAAATGATGTGTTATCACAAACATGAGCATTGTGATAATTTGTTGATAATTTGTTTATATATATTTATTTTTTTGCAGGATATAAAATTGCTGTGATAGTATGAGAGACTTCTTTACAATGTCTTACACACACACACACACACACACACACACACACACACACACACACACACACGCACACAGAGAGTTTACGGAATATGGACAACTAATAGGCTATAAGCTTTGTATTTAGAGGCAGTATTCACTATTCAGACCCAAAAATATGCAAAAATTCAAATCCAACAACGAACAATGAATTAACTCCGTCCTTATAATACCATATACAAACAGCAGTGGATTTTTCTTCAAACATTCAGGATATGTACACTCTTAAAAATAATGGTTCTTTATTGGTATCTATGGTTCTGTGAAGAAACATTTATATCTATGGAACCTTTCCATTTTAGTCTCTAAATTATTTCAATTTTTAAAATGTTCTTCACAATAAGAAAAAAAAAATTATTTTAAGAACTGTTCACTAAAAGGAAACCCCAAAATAGTTCTAGAGTGTAGTATCATATAGTGGTCTATGTATTCTGGCTTTGATAAAACAAGCAAGCTTTTGATTGTTAACTTA
This sequence comes from Pimephales promelas, assembly GCF_988280905.1. NCBI lineage: Eukaryota > Metazoa > Chordata > Actinopteri > Cypriniformes > Leuciscidae > Pimephales > Pimephales promelas. The sequence goes on from NC_142769.1 coordinate 35,813,261, forward strand.
ACACTATATACACGTATGAAAAGTTGAGAGAAATACACTATTAAAAGCAGCATCACTCTTACTGGCTTAAACATAGATGCTATAATACATTATAGGTTTCAGTAATAAAATAATGTTGTGTTTTTTTGTTTTTTTTACCTTATTATAACCCTTGTGACATAGGCATCTCATCTCAGCAGGAATCCACAATTACCCAGCAAATAACACACTATCCTTCAACTGTATAGGTGTCTTTTTTAATGGCCTCCTGGAGACATTAAACACAAGACTACATGACGGCACTGTCCACTAAAACAGGAAGCAATTTAGCTTCCAACAGCAGCCAACTCCACATAAATTACTGACCTGTGGGCAAACCTCATGTTGATATAAAGCATAGAATGACAGACACTTCCACAATATCTCTAACAAAACCATGTATATATTACTTACATGTGTTCCTAAAAACATGTTTAGATCACCACAAAACCAATAAGCCCTGTTTATGAATGTGTTCAGTGTAAGTAATAATGATTAAAATAATCTTGTGATGATGTTTCATTTTTGAACATTTTTTGATTTCTGGTGCACAATGACCATATTTTAACAAATACTCTCCACAAGGTCAGATACAGTCTTTCTCTCTGTGCTGTACAAAGTGAGATAAATAGGCCATGTCAAATTAAACAATCTCCAAAGTGAGCAGATTAAATGCATTTAAATGTATTAAATTAAAGTGTAAAATCATGTGTGTCAACTGCCTACATAGGCACTGTTAGCAGACACGTGGGGAAATAACTGCAACAACAACAAAAAAACTCAGCTTACCTAAAACATAGTTGACATGTAATTAAGTACTAGCCTGCTCAGCCGAACACGATCAATAACAAGTGCTTGATTCCTGACACTTGATCAGATCCGGTTGATCAATTTTTTGGAGGGCATGAGGATTATTGCTACTCCTAGTTAACAGGCCTGACTGAGTGAGCACGGTAAAAATTCCATCCCCTATGTTCCATCCTTCCTCATGAATTACGCCGTTCTACTACCATCTAGTGGACAAGAGCGTGTACTACACTCTTTTAGCATTATCTCACAGTAAATTATGGCCAATGAAGAAACTAATAACCTAGGAGATATCTCCTGCAAGCTTCTATATTTTATTTTTTTTAAATACGTAAAGCCTAAAAACTGTGAGGATTGTTTTTAGTAGTAGCCAAGTAGTAGTACTACTAATAATAATAATACTATGTAACTGTTGCAATATACTATCAATGGTAATAATATGAGTACTTTAATATTTCGTCAAAAGTCATCCTTTAGTGAACCCGACTCAGAAACCCGCGTGAATCATCGTTTAACCAATTAAAAACGATTATGATTCTTTTACGTCATGTTGTAACTATCATCGCGTTCTCCTAAAATATGGGGACTTATTAAAGCTTCACTTAAATGCTCTGTCGTAACTTCTCTTCTCATTATGAATCGGACATGTCAGATTGAGTTGGTTTTCCGAACTTGATGTGTTGATTCGGTTGATTCCGGTAGATTCAATAACCGCGCAGACCGTTTGTTTGGACAGATTCAGTAAAAAGATCCGACTCAAAAACAAAACAATATATGATTCGTTCACGAATATTGCTCGTTAAGGACTGAGGCGATGTGTGTTAGCTATGACGCTTTTCCGTTATAGGTTAAACTTATGAACGTTTGATTTTTTTCCACTGTTCATTTTTCAGAACTTTCCTACTTTAACGTTACTATCCACTTGTTTGGTTCAGGAAAACTTTAATGATTTTAATTTGAACGTCGTCACACACATTCGAGGTCTGAAGAAGGATTAATTGCAACATCATAACTTTTGATTAGCTTCTGTGCGAACTGAAGAGACAAACATAAGCATGTTTAAAGACAAAACGGCATGGTTCTCCAGCAGTGTTGGAAAGGGGCTAACTAGCTTCTGGGGTGAGATGAGTATTTGGTTACAAGCTTCTAAAATAACTCAATTAAAGAAATGAACGAATCTATTAATTAATATTTTTTTAATAAGTTAATCTGATTTTATATCAGGTTTTAACTTGAAATATGAGCAAGTTACATTGAATACTTGTCTATCTTCTTTTAGTTTCTGAAGGGGGAGCTCTTTCTTCCTGGAAAACAGCAGATTACCTCTTCAGTAATGATGCCTCTTCTGAAGACACTAAAAGGTCTATTTAGTTTACTGTGGAAATCTTGTCTTAGGGTAACTTGGTCATGCTTTTAAAGAAGCTTTGAAAGTAACAGAATATGCATGGATTGTGTGTTTTGAATTTAATGCAAAGAAAAGTGGGTTTGTGGCAAATAGGCCAGCCTATAGGATGTCATTTAATCCAAATATACTCTACCCTAAACCCCTGAAAAACAAGTTTTACCTGATTTCTTTTTAGGATATATCACAGTGAGGACTATATAAAGAACAGGGCAACAGTTTTCCACTGCAATTTCCTGTCAGCATGTAAACCTCGCCAGAGTGTAAAATCTGTGCCTATTGGCCACTACGTGCTGCCTCCAGACTCCATCCAGAATGGTGAGCTGTTCATTCATTTTAGTGACGAGATCCAATGTAAAGAATGAAATGAGCTACATTTGCTACATTTAATATTTCATAATTACTGTTTCAATTTCTCTCTTTAGAAATGAGAGTGCTAATTGGAAGGTTCATTTGGGAAACGGATGAACAGGTAGGAGAACATGCTGTAGTTAAGCCTGTGTCTGGCTATTCTTCGTTGTCATTTGTTAGCTTCTCAGTTGTTATTTATTAAAGGTGATGTGTGAAGAACAAAAAACAACCAAAATGTCTGAAGACAGTCTATCCGATGAGACTGAAGATCCACCAGTGAGTGAGAAAAACAGGTATGCTTTAACCTAACATTTAGTTATATCTGAATTTATTATAGATTTTGGGCAGAATGCATAAATTCGTTGTAGTGAATTTTATTTTTAAATACATATAGTAGTTTTTTTCATATTGTTCCTCTTCAGTTGAAAAAAAGACAGAACGGATGCCTAAATATTACTTTGACTACCACAGTCCTTTATCTTTTTAACAACCTGGTGTAACCTCATGTTCATGTTATCTATTAGCCAGGAAGATTACCAGTCTGTTGCATCACCGAACAAAGTGTGTTCATGCTGTGAGATGCGGCAGTATCCTGTAAACAACATGATCTCAGGTAATTACTTAACACATAAAACTGACACCCTACTAAAGTTCTCACATTTAGAAACTGTTTATTGTTCTGTCTCTTTTTCAGGGTATGCTCATATCGACCAAATGAAGAAGTATTTAGGGGAACTTTATGATTTTCATCCCTCCCTCCATGGCCATAATGTTTCGAGATCTAATAATGTGACACCTCCTTATTGTCACAAAGAAATGTAATATAACGTGCCTCTATAAATCCACTTTTTTTGTTCTTTATATGTTTCACTGACAAAAGTAATTAATGCAACTGGATGTTCATTCTCAGTTTCTGCTCATCTCATATTAAAATGCTTCTTCAGTAAATCACACTTTTCCCAGCAATATGAAATCCAGTCCCTGTACGTGAACAGAGGTGATTTGACATAGGTTATTTAGTAATATTACAAAATAAAAGTGTATATGCTTGACACAAAGTGTGTCTCTGATTATTTTCTGTTGATGGTTAATTACCTTCCAGTGAGGTGGCCTATCCATTAAAGGATTTTCTCTGAGGTCCAGTTTTATAAGACTGCTGAAACCAGGGATTAAGTAATCATCCAGTGATCTGATGCTGTTAAATTTAACAGACAGGATCTGCAGATTTGCCAAGTCTGGAAACAGATGTAAAAAAACAATAACCATTACCAATAATAACAAGAGTGAAAGAGTAACTATTAGTCCTCTAAGGCCTGGTTTCACAGGCAGGGTTTAAATTAAGCCAGGATTAATTATTAGATCAATAAGAGCATTTAAGTAGCTTTTATAAACATGCCTTAGGAAAAAAAAAAAACATTACTGTGTGCATCTTAAGACAAATTTCAAAATGCATCAGTGCAAGTTGCTTTGAGTTAAGACAGCTCAAACATGTATTATAGGCTGGGACTTGGCTTAAGCCTTATCTGTGAAACCAGGAGTAAATGTTAGGGGTAAACCAGGGGGAGGGGGAGTATATGCCATAAATAGTAATTTCATTAAGTGGGAAGTTTCTAACCTGTTAGTTCAGTAGGGATGTGTGTAAAACAGTTCTTGTCCAGGTTCATGAAGACCAGAGACTGTAAGTGATTCACATCTTTTGGGAGGTCTTGAAGTTTATTATCTGCTAAGTTTAACCACTGCAAACTGTTGAGGGCTCCAAGTTTTGATGGCAGGTGTGTAATATTATTATTATGGAGCCCAAGTTTCTGTAACTTGCTGAGTTTACCAATAGATAATGGTATGGAGATGAGACCACATCCAACAGCCCAGAGCTCTCTCAGTTCTCTCAGGTCCCCTACTTCTTCTGGGAGAACAGATAATGGATTGTGGTTTACACCCAGGTAAGTCAGGTGTTTCAGTGAACCAATGTTACTAGGAAGAATGGTCAGCTGGTTACTATCCAGTGTCAGTTCTTCAAGCTGTTCCAGGTGTAGAATCTAACAGGGGAAGATTTCTGATTGCATCATTATTGTTATTACTATATTATATGATAAGTGCAACGAATTCATTCACTTTACGCGTAACGTTAGCAATTTTTTTAAAACAACGCACATACGTTTGGGGATAAATTGCGTACCTCGTCTGGTGGTAAAATGAGCTGATTGTTGTTCAGAAACAGTTTTTTCAAGGTAACGAGTCTCGAAACCCCACGTGGCAAAACAACTAGACCCCGATGACTCAGGTTCAGACTCTCCTGTTGTTGGTTGATACATTCCAGTACCATATCATCTCCGTTCATTTTGTTTCATTGGGGGAAAAAAAAAACTCATACAGGAGGTAATGTAGGCGCATCACCATAGTAACAGACAACTTCCGGCAGGGGGCTGAATGGAAATAAATGGTAAGATTAAAAAAAATAGTAGAAGAAAATTCGGGGAAAATTTGTACATATTAGTATAGTTAATTTTTATTTATTGACATTTTAATAACAATTTCAAAATGCAGAAACTATTTTTTTTTCTCTCCATGTTTTTGTACAGACTGAACTCTGATTGCACAGTGCGCAGTTTTGATGTTATTGAATGAGCTGAGAAAACAGGAAGAAGTGGAATGCCCCAAGAGGCATACGATTACGTAGAACTCAAATTCGACCGCTCCAGACACGTCGGCGCGCCCGCCATCTTGGAACAGTCAGCGTGTCTTCACTCACAGTATAAGAATCAACGATGCTACAACATTGCGGAGATTGATTCTGGTTGTAAAAAACACCAATATTTAATTTATACATTTTACAGGTATATATGTTTTATATGTAGTAACTCAATATTAAAAGGGTTTAAACTATGGTAAATTTAATATTGTTGAGTTAGCTGACGTCTTCCTCTTGTGTTAGTTTAGCAAAATCATCTGCTGAATTCTGTTGCACTGTGTTTGCAACTTACTATTTGACCGGCGTTGACCGTTGCAATATGGCGGACGACCCTTTGAAACTGCCGCTAATAAGGCTTCTATGCATAAAATCTATGTGCGTCGTTGCGCATGTGAGCGAAAGGGTGCATGATCCGTACAGGAGCCAGCCAAATAATAAGTAAATGAACTCTGAGAACACGCGTTGTCGGAAGTTTTTCTGTACGTTTATACGAGAATAAAATGGATAAAGACAACCTCTCCGTAGTCCTGCACTCTAAGGGAGATCTCAGACTGGTATGACATTGCATGCGTTTTAGTGTAGATCTTAAACTCTGATTGCATTTGGAATTAATAAAAGTAGACTTCAATGTATATTTAACAGGAACAGCGTCCGATCCCGGAGCCAGGACCAAATGGTATTGATTTGTGATTAAGCAATATTTCTAAATGCTTTGCTATGAGATGCACATTTTAGCATTCATATTCATATCCCGGGCTTCTTCATTGAAGATGTGTTACTTCAGATGCACTCTGTGGGCATTTGTGGATCAGATGTGCACTATTGGCAGAACGGTCGCATCGGGGACTATGTGTTGAAACAGCCCATGATCCTGGGACATGAAGCCTCTGGTCGTGTGGTGAAAGTGGGATCTGCTGTGACTCACCTCAAACCAGGTCTGACTTTGCCTTAGTTTGTGATATTATGGCCTGGTTTCACATACAGTGCGTAGATTGAGTCAGCCAGTCAGGATTAGGTTTTAGTTCAATTATATCATTTAAGTAGCTTTTATAAACGTGCATTAGAAAAAAACACATTACTGGTGTGCCACTTGAGACAAAACAATGACACTGACATTTCTAAGTTATGTCAGTCTAAGTTTCTTTCATTAAAACAGCTTAAACATTCATTTTAATCTTAAGCCTTATCAGTGAAACCGGGGATATAACAATTAAACTTGTATTAAGTTTGTCTTTCATTTTTGTACCCAGGAGACAGAGTTGCAGTTGAGCCTGGAGTTCCTCGTGATGTAGATGAGTTCTTTAAATCTGGACACTACAACCTCTCTCCCAGCATATTCTTCTGTGCCACTCCTCCAGATGATGGAAACCTGTGCAGATACTACAAACACAACGCTAGCTTCTGCTACAAGTCAGATCACTATTTCTGGACGAATTAGAAATCCATGGTCCTTTAATTCTATGCATCATAATCATATATATGGCTGTGTGCATGCAGACTTCCCGATAATGTGACTTATGAGGAGGGAGCCCTGATCGAGCCCCTGTCAGTAGGTATTCATGCCTGCAGGAGGGCAAGAGTCACTCTCGGAAGCTCAGTGTTTGTCTGTGGTGCAGGTCAGCCATCTGTAATGATTGCACATATTTATGCAACTGTTACATATTAACTAGTCAATGTACACTCATTGAACAACAGTAATGACCTCTGTCTTCTGGGGCTCTGCCTCTTGTGTATCAGCACTGTATATAATTGTTGCTTATTAATCTAATATCCCAGAAATTTTTTTATAAAATGTGTAACTGGTTATAGCAAACAAAGACTGTGTGTGTGTGTGTGTGTTTTAATCTACATAGGACCAATTGGACTAGTTTCTTTGTTGGCGGCCAAAGCCATGGGTGCTTCACAAGTAATAATAAGTGGTAATGTATTTATTCACTATGTATACAATGTAATAATATATGTACGAATTGTGCATAAAATACGTTTTTAATCTGTATTTGTAGACTTGTCCACTGATCGGCTTGCCAAAGCTAAAGAGATCGGAGCAGACTTCCTGCTTCTTGTGAAAAAAGAGGATACACCTCAGGACATGGCCAAAAAAGTGGAGGGAATGCTGGGTTGCATGCCTCAAATCAGCATTGAATGCACTGGAGTGGAGAACAGCATTCAAACAGCCCTCTATGTAAGTTTGATTACAAAAGGTTTCACATTATTGGAAAACATTTTGCTGTCATATCTGTTTGAGTGTTTTGACCTAATAAAATGGTTATTTGTCTAGGCTACTCGTTCAGGAGGAGTGGTGGTGTTGGTTGGGCTTGGGAATGAGATGACCACCATACCCCTTCTCAATGCAGCAGTCAGAGAAGTTGACATCAGAGGTGTATTCCGTTACTGTAATACGTAAGTTGGATCACTAGGGTTAGAGATTTACTTATGACTGTATAATGACATTTATGACATTTTTTGTGTTGATATTACTCTTTTGCACACTTTTACCTATGATACGTTATTGTTTTTCCAGCTGGCCGGTAGCCATTTCTATGTTGGCGTCTAAGAAGGTGAACGTCAAACCCCTGGTCACCCACCGTTTCCCGCTGGAGCAGGCTGTTCAGGCCTTTGAGACCACTCGTCAGGGTCTTGGGGTTAAGGTCATGTTAAAATGTGACCAGAATGACCAGAACCCATGAGATCAACTATTAGACCCACATCTGATTATTGCCTTGTTAAAGTCACTTCAACAAATTTGTTTAATCCAGCAAGTTTTGAGAGTAACCTCACTATTGGTCTCGGGTTCAGCAGTCACAGGAATTTCACTGTGGATTCAGTTATGTATCATTTAAATTGCATTGTAATTTACTGTATGAATCTAGGATTTTACATTAGTAAAATGAATATAAATAAAAAAATATAGAATCATAAATGTTCATGTCTTTTTATGTAACATTGTCAGTGCAGTTTTTAATGGCATATAATAGCAGGTCATTTTTACTATTTAATTACCCTAATCTTTTTCACAAACAATTAACCTTATCTATTTATCGTACTTGTTTGACAACTTGCTTGTCTGTGTAGTTACTCTAAATACAGTACTGTTTGTGAGCTATTTTTGTATATATATTTTAATTTTAATATTTGGTCTATATTTAATTTTAGCATAATAAGTCAAAGTTGTTCAAGTAGTCCACAACTGGCCATCTTAATCAGTGAATATATGGAGAAAAACTCATTTATACAACTTGGATTGCACTTGCCATTTATACTGTATTTGTAGACTTGTCTGTATTTTTAACAGGACCAGCATCCATTTCCTGAAATGGAAGCAAATGGTATTGGTTTGTGACTTTTATTGGTGATTAGCACTTCGATCTGCATTGAAGTGTTACTTTAGATGCACTCTGTGGGCATTTGTGGATCAGATGTGCACTTGGCAGAACGGGGGCATTGGGGACTCATTCTGTATACAACGGGACAGAATTGGAGTTGAGCCTGGAGTTCCTCATGAAGAAGATGAGTTCTTTAAATCTGGACACTTGAGTTCTCAAATCAATGGTCCTTTAATTTCTATGAGTAATAATAATCATAATACTGTGTGCAGGCTTCAGAGGGAGCCTTGATTGAGTCTATTTGTCTGCAGTGCAGGTCAGCCATCTCTATATTGCACATATTTATGCAACTGTTACACATTAACCAATCTGTAATGAACTCTTGACTTATTGACCATTTTTTTAGTGTGGCAGCAGCACTGTAAAAGAATAGTTGCTTATTAATTTACTGTAATATCACTGTATACTTTATTTTTAGAAATGTCATCTCTGTTTATTCTCAACTGTTTTAATCATTGTTAGTTGTTTTTATTGTTTTAATTTCTTCCATGTAAAGCACTTTGAATTAGCATTGTGTATGAAATGTGCTATATAAATAAACATGCCTTGCCTTGCCTTGTCTCTCAGATCTTTATTCTTGCCCATTTCTCCTGCATCCAACATGCTGATTACGAGAACTGTGTCACGGGTGTGGAGCAGGCAGAGGAACAAGGAGACCGGAGTAGCGGGGAGAACAGGGTTTATTCCATAAATTCAGGCAGGAAGACAGTGTAACACCAGGTAACATTAAACATTGACCGACAAGGACAGAATGAAACAGAGGAAACTAAATACACTGAGGAATCAGGGTTAATGAGGTGAAGACAGGTGATAGAGATGAACAGGACGCTGAACGGGAGGCTGATGAGGGAGTGAGTTCAGGTGTGCAGACGAGAGGATCGTGGGAAGTGTAGTGCTGGAGACGCAGACAGGATGGTGCAGACGAAGGACTGTGACAAACTGATTGTTTACCATCTAATCTACCAAACATTAATGTGGTCACGTTAAGAGACGATCATTAATAATTGCTTTATTGTGTTACAGTACGTGTTGCTTTATATATAAAACAGTTTGTTGTTTACACCTTTACATTTTGTGCAGAGTAATGAAATATTATCCTCAGACCTTTTTGTGCTTATGATGGTGTTTTTGTCTATAGGCTGCTCGTTCAGGAGGAGTGTCTGGTGGTGTTGGTTGGGCTTGGTCCTGAAATGGCCTTGTACTGAGATGTTGTTTTTAAACAGATAATCTTTACTAATTTAATCTCATACTTTTGAGCTACATTAAACGGTATATATTTTAATTATGCTCATTTTTGTCAGTGTTCATGAAAGTATTGTAGTGCATTTGAATAACCACTAGGCTGAGCAGTGATCTGTAAAATTGGAGAACAGCAATTTAAAACCCACACACACTTTAATGGATATCATGTCTCACAATCTTGCTATAAAGATCGGCAATGCCTCTTTAATCTCCCCCAAGATCAGATAAAGGAGTTTTACTATTGAGTGTTTTCTTCCCTTATTCTTTCCTTGACTATGTCAAAGCCTGGACAGCTTAGCTTACTGAACTGATTTCCAACTGTGAGACTCAAATCTATGTTCATTAGGACCATAATATGAGGTGTGAGAGCTGTTTTACAGTTTTGGAAGCTGGCCGATGTTAGAGGCGGTTGGCATGGATTTTGACTCAAGCCTCCAAGTTGTACTGTATGACCCACTCAGGCTTCATTACTTTAAGCAATTCTTTATTTCCCAAACACACCGAGCAAAACTGCCAGAGAATCAAGCTAAAACAACATGAAGGGCTTATGTAACACTTTATTGTTATTTTGCCATAGTGTCATTTTAAGATGCATGCAGACAGGTATTCATGTTCATGTATTATTAGCTGTTTCACAATTCATCGTCAAAAGCTTTCTTACGCGGCGGTAAGGCTTTTGGTCACAGTGTCTTCTTATTTCCCCAAGGCCAAAGCCTCACAAAGATAAAATGGAACTAACAGTGATTCCTACATGGACACAGTACTAAACCAGGTTAAACGTTTATGTACAGACATTCTAATACTGCTTAAGGAAGTGGACACACTATTAACAACACTATTACATTCACCACTGACTCAAATGAGTTGCAGCTGTGCATACACAAAAAAAGCACACTTAAAAAATAAACTCTTACATTTCATACAATGTTTTTGTGTTTGAAACAAAACTCATTTACAGCATGGCAAGAGAATGTTTGATTATTACAGCATGGGAGAAGTCCAAAATTGTTTACACACTGTATTTTACAAAAGATTTGACAAAAAAACACAAACAAAAAAACGACTCAAAATGTGCTGTCTTTAATGCCCACTAGATGACATTTACCCGTTGAAGGCTGGCGATGTGGAACGATTCTCTTCTGTTGATAAAGTCCCTGCTGATACTAGTCAGTCTTGCAAAGTTCACTGTACGATGTGTACGGATTACACCTGTACTTCTTGAGCATTTCCTAATGTGTCATGCCACATACAGTAATTATTTGCTGCTGTAAGTTCACTTATGTTAATGTAGGGGGGCATGTACTGGTTCAGTGAGCATTGTAATGAATTTAAAATTCAATGACACCTGAAATGAATCAAGTATAATGTCCAATACCTTGTTTTTAATAATAAAAAAGTCTTATTAATAGAAACAAACATTCTGGAATGGTAACTAGGCGTGATGTTTTGGGCTTCTACTGTCTGGACTTCTCTCTCTGGCTTTTCCATTCCTTTCTGATATTGATATAATGATTACATATTTACAAAAAAAACTTGCATCTCTCTAACAATGTCCACACATACATAATTGTAAATAAATTAAACAAGAATAGCATCAAAATAAAATGTACAAAGCCCCCCCCCACACACACACACATACACACACCTTACTGTACATTATGAAGAAAGGACTTGAGATGCATCGACTCCATCTTCATCTGACTATGCACACACCCCGAGAGCAGACATAACACATCAACAGAATCCACACTATGCAGAAATGACACACCATATCTCTTAAGTAATGTTAGCAGACAGCAAGAGTGATGGATGTTATTTTTGGTGAAGATAAAAAGAGAAAGGTGACTGCTGCATTCGAACATTTGCCAGTGCCCGGGGTTGTGTATCTCAGCCAAATCCAACTCAGATCATATATACAAAGGAGTCTCCTGACCAGTTAAGAGTCTAAACATGGCGGCTGGCATAGTCTTCATGTGGATCTGTTTCAAGACAAGAAGATCTTTTACTACAATGTAATTAGTGCTAACACATCGCATCTAACATAAAAAAAATTGTTTATATTATGTGTGTTTATACACACACACACACATCTATATATTATTTACACAAACTTTTGTTAGATGCAGTTTATTGTAATTGGTCGATTTGACAGCACTATATATAATATATTATAATATAATAATACTATTCTACTAAATACTTAACACAGTATTATTTAACACTAATTAATATATATATACACTACCCATTAAAGGTCTGGTGTCAGTTAAGTGACACTTTTATACAGCAAGGATGCATTAAATTGCTCAAAGGTGACTGTAAAGACATTTAGGCTATGTTACAAAAAAAAAAAAAAAAAAATCACATCACAGAATGCATCACAGAATCCTGGATCACAGTTTCCACTAAAATATCAAGCAGCACGACTGTTTTCAACATTGATAATAATAAGAAATGTTTCTTGAGCTCCAAATCATCATATTAGAATGATTCCTGAAGGATCATGTGAGACTGGAGTAATGATGCTATAAATTCAACTTTGCCATCACAGGAATAAATTACCTTTTAAAATAGATTCAAACAGAAAACAGTTTTTCAAATTACCGTTTTTACTGTATTTTTGATCAAATAAATACAGTCTTGGTGAGCAGCTTGCTGACTTATTTCAAAAATATAAATAAAAAAAAAATCGTACCAACTGCAAACTTTTGAACGGTAGTGTATGTGTAGTTCTCACCTCGCCGACAGAATTGGAGAGAGCTTGGACGATCTTCTCGTGTGCCGTTGCAACAACACTTTGGCCGTTTATCTCAATAATGCGATGACCAACCCGCACGCCTCCTCTCTCTGCGATCCCTCCACGCATTAGACTGCAGATCTGAGAGCACAAAACAAAAGTTGCACTTAATACTGTAGTAGCACTTATATATGAGGCGTCACATAGGATTTAAATCAAACTTCGCTTTGACACACCTTTAAATTACTCGCATATACCTGTACATGTATACAGTAGTACTATTGGAGGTTCAATATTCATATATGAAATACACGTACACACTAATATGAAATACATACCAATACATATTATGTTAGTAATGAATGCATATACACTTGTGAATAACTTGCATATACATGTAAAGTTGACATACGCATACATCTATAAATACTCGCATATACATATAAACTTCCATGCATGTACACCTATAGACCATTTCAAAAGATGTAAACAACACTGGTCCAGAAGCACTTCCTGTTTCAGTTTTTTAACACTACATAAAAGCTGGGATAAAATAAAACCAACAGAACATTTAAAATTGAATCAAAAAGTTAAACAAACATCTTTAAGATGTTTTCTTTACATGTGAAATAAAGAAAACAGCTACAAACTGAAACAGGAAGTGTTTCTGGACCAGTGTTGTTTACATCTTTTGAAATGGTCTATAAACACTCGCATATACAGTACATAGAAACCCGATGCGCGCATACACATAAAGTAAAACGTGGATGCATGCTTTAGTTTATGGAGGACCAAACCCATAAAAATTAAAAAATAAATAAATAAATACATAAATAAATAAATAAATGTACGAATAAATGTAAAAAAAAAGACTATTTATACTTTTATTTCCCTATTTATGTATAATTATATATTTTCCATATTAATTTATTTACTCGTTTATTTATTTATGCATTTATTTCCACTTATCTATTTTCACTTTTATTTATGTATATATGCATTTACGTCTACATTTATTTATTTATACATTTATGTATTTATAAATGTATTCATTTTTTATTTATACTTTTATACATTTATTCATTTATTGCTCTGTATGCTAATGAGGGTGGCGTGTTTTACCTCAGACATAGCAATCGAGATCAGAGTGGCAGTGCTGAAGCTTTGAGGCCACAGTGACACCTTGTGGTGTGACCAAACACTACACAATTGACCAGTTAAACTTAAACTTTATTTAATAAGGTTTTTAAAAATCAATTTATAGCGGAGATGTCACCATTGTCACCAACGGAGGCTGTCAACATTGTTTTTGGAAGATACATTAAAAATGCTTGATAGCTAATACGGATCTACAATGCATGGCATAAAATGTGGATAACAGTGGATAATTTGACGCGCTTCCATGTAAAAGTGTCTGTTATCAGCGGATTCTATACATCTGTGGCCAGACATTTTAGAAATCCCGACCAGCTGATGTTTTACGGCAATGTCCGGAATAAAGAGCAGACCTATCAATGGTAGGCCTAAAAGTAATGTTAATGGACATAAACAGTGTTATAAGAATTTGGCCATATTGCCCATCTCTAAGTCATTTATTTCCTGTGACACCTGTAAAGTCCTCTTGTATAGTGTTTGGTCTCACCACAAGGTGTCACTGGCACCTCAAAGCTTCAGCACTGCAACTCTGAGCTCGATTACTATGTCTGAGGTAAAACACATAACCCTCATTAGCATACAGAGCAATAAATAAATAAATATATAAATGTATAAATGAATAAATGTATAAATAAATGCATTTATTAATAAATAAACAAATAAATAAATGTGGGAAAAAATATAATTCTACATAAATAGGGAAATAAAAGTATAAATTGTCATTTATTTTTGTTTTGTTTTTACATCCATGTGTATCCGCGCATCGGGTTTATATGTATGTGCGAGTGTTTATATGTGTATATGCATGCAAGTTTCTATGTCTATGCGAGTGTTTATAGTTGTGTCTGCGTGCAGCGATATGTATATGCGAGTGTTTATAGGTGTATATGCATGGAGGTTTATATGTATATGCAAGTAATTTATAGGTGTATATGCAAGTGTGTTATGTACAGTATGTATTGATAAGCGAAATTTGGTTTAAATCCTATGTGGCGCCTCATACTTTATACTTCAATACTGTATTTCAGAAATGTTCCTTTATCCCTCCATACTCACAATGCCATTCTGCACACTGAAACCCAGCTGGTACTTGAGGTCTGGTCTTTTAATGAGAACAGTGGTTACAGGAGGGCAGCTAACAATGTTCAACTTCACCTGCACCTGATTTTTCAGACCCTGATGGAAATAAACAAAACATGTGATTAAATAACTCAGTACCTCACACCAGATTCACTGTATTATTACATTGGGTTTCTAACAACAGAAAAATCATGATTCACAACCACTTTATTGATTGTCCTGTGGTTTTTAGCAGCCCTAAACCAGAGACCCTTAATAACCAGCTACTCAGAATAACAGATGGATTCATGGGCAAGCCAAGATCCATCCCACTGCCTACTGTGACAGCCCAACCCCTCTGCACACCTTGATGATTCCCTGACAGGTGGCGAGAGGCAGCCCCACCAGGCTGGTGTTGTTGATTGACATGATCTGGTCACCGATGCTGAGCTTCCCAGAACGGGCGGCAGGCCCTCCATTCATCATGTTGGCCAGGATGACGGTGGGCAGAATAGAGCCCCAGCCAGACTCCACAATAACTATGCCCAGAATCTCCCCCTTCTGCTTCTCCAGCTGCAACTGTGGGGAGAGAGAGAGAGAGAGAGAGGCATAGGCAAGGGATTGTAGTTGTTTGTCAAAGGGCCATAAAAGGACAATGCAATTAAGGAAACAATTTTATTCAGTTGATAACATGACACTGACAGCATCAGGGTTCAAAATAGCACAACCTCTGTCTACCTCATACCATATTATGTGCTCAAAGGAATTTATATTCAAGGAAAATGTAGTTATTTGATGCACTGATCCCATGGTCATAACCAGAAAAGAGTCAATTAATGTACATTTGTTCATGTACAAATAATTGATATATTTTAATATTTAAAAGTTTAGGGTTGGTAAGATTTGTTTTAATGTTATTGAAAGAAGTCCCTTATCCTCACCAAGGCTGCATCTATTTGAAAAAAAATTGAAAAAAAAAAACAAACTGTGACAGCCCAAACTTCTGCTTCTGCGCTGAAGCTTTATTTTGTTGCGCTTCTGCTATGATAAACAGACATCCACTCTTGGATTGCGTGCGTAACGGAGAACAGCTAGTGAGAGTCGCGCTGACGACTGCTAAAGAATGCGGAGTTTAGCGTTATTGTTAGTGCATTCTGGCGATCTGGGTTCTATGCTGACTTTGGTTAGGAGTGGAAGTTTTGGAGGCGGAGCAATGAAGACAGGGGTGTGTTTGTTTGGGTTGATTTCAATCACGTCCAACAATAATATCAACAATGTCCAACAGCGTTTTTAAAGGGGTCATGAACTGGCTTTTTACATTTTTTTATATTGTCTGAGGTCAACTTATGACGTTCGCTTGGTTTTTACATTAAAAAACATCAAAATGAATAAGTAATCGGCTATTTTCTACCCTAGTTTTGAGCCCAGCTCAAAAATGTTCGGTTTTTATGGGCGTCTCTCATTGAAGACTTGGAAGTAAACACCCACTGCTGTAAGTGCATAACAGTTTTGGATATTATAATGAGTCTCACTCTCGACCCGGTTTGTTATCACAAGGTAGGCATCTATGTTATTTATCTACGCGTGTAATGCGCAAATCCGTGTTGAAGTAGGAGTTGATGTTCTTCTGCGGGGGTGGTGTTTTATCCTCTTTGACGTCATAGTTTCCCACTTTGAAAAACGAGTCGTTTGCTGAGGCTGGTGTCAAGTTTCAGTTCTGAAACTTAACAGGATATTCTTATAATATGATGACGTCTTAGATGTCAAAAGCTCAAGGAAAATTAGATTTCTCAGTTCATCACCCCTTTAAAATACTGCTTACCCCACCTTTAATGGCCGTTTCAGAAGCAGCTTTTGGGATTGTAGACTAAATTTATCTGAGTTGAGCACACATTTTTCTTTTAAGTGATATCTTCTGAAAAGCAGCGGTCTCCATCAGTTATAAATGCACAGCAACACTATGCTAAACACTTTATATAAGCCATTATATAAGCGAAACATTTACATTCATCAGTTGCTTTAGAAACCAGCACATATGTTACCAATGGTTTCCATGTTTGTTTGTCTCTCAAAAAACGAAACTGTGTAACATTTGTTCTGCTGTCCGTCATCACTGTTCTCTGCTTTCTAGTAATCCCACTTGGATTGGCCAGAAAACCAGCAATGTCAGGTCAGCTACTGTATGCATTACACAGAGAGAGCACTTATTAAGAGTAGAAAGTGTCAGGCAGCTGACCTCTTTACAGTTGTCAGAGTTTGAGAAGTGGATGAGATCATCATTGTACATCTCCTGTGTGTTGATGATGTCACTGTACTCTTTCTGGCTCAGGTCCTCTGGGTTGATCCCATTGGCTCTGAGGAATTCCTGGTAGGCCACGCTGAATGCCTGACCAATGGACTGTGCTATGAGCTGGGCCTGGATTTGTTGGAGAAGAAAACCAGGTGAAAACAACAGCAAAAATCAATTAACCCGTGTATACATTTGCCATTAATTATAAATGGGTTACACGCGAGAGGTACACAGAACTAAATCTACTTTACACATAGAGTTTGTTCTTTTATTATGAGCCTCTAAAAAAAGCAAGTTACGTCACATTTATGTATATAGGGCTTTATAAAATACAGATTGTTTCAATAATAAACAGAGAAATAATTAATCAGTTACAAAAGAAATTCAATTTCAGCCGTAAAGCAGCTCTAAAGAAGACAATAGTGTCATTATTCAGCTCAAATTAGGTTAATGCTGATTGAATTTAGTTCAATAACAGTGTCAAAGTTGCAAAGTTTGTCAGTTATAAAACTCATTTAAACTATAAAGCAGTTCGACAGAAGATAATAGTGTCATTACCCAGCTCAGTTCTGTTCACATTCTGTTCTCATCTGATAGTGTCAGTGTAGTCAAATCAGTAATATTACTGAATATTAATTGTATTTTAAACTCCAACTGAGCAAGTCAAAAGCAACAGCGGAAAGGAACCAAAGCACCATCAGCAGAGGAGAAAAACCTTGTGAGAAACCAGGCTTATTCAGGAGGAGGCCTAAAAAAACTTTGTTGTTCTGAATATAAGCATCTGTGCCTTTTGTTTACTATCTATATACTGCAGATCAATACACCAAATGAATCATTTTTTTCACTCCATCGATTTCATGTTTTGTGAATCAGCTCAATAACAGTGTATCATTGTACATCGATTTCACACTTTATAACAGTTTTTTTTTTTTTAAATGGTTTCCATAACTGCCAGCTGTCGTCTCTGAAGCCACGGATGTGCTACACTAGTGTTCACTGTGAACACACTGACCTATTTCAATCACTGCCACCTTATTCAAATCTTAATGAATAATCTTCTGTGCAAATAGAAAAGTTGCTGGATACAGGCTATTATATCGAAAGCTAAAGAGGTGCAGTGGAAAAGAGGTTCAATTCCTTTGCTAGTGACTGTGGCTGTTTTCTAATGCCAAGCCACGGTTT